>NW_017720327.1:0-301 GCF_001865875.1 Lupinus angustifolius | reverse complement strand
TCCTTGAACTCCAAGGCTGCCACCTTCACCTTCTTCTCCTCATTGTAAGAATTGCAATCAAACACTTGTTCAATTTTCAACTCCCACTCAAGGTAAGCTTTCGGATCATTCTTGCCAATAAAGCTTGGAAACTTTATCTTGATTCCTTCTACTTTGTTGTCTTCTCTTCTCCTCCCTCTCCTTGCTTCCCTTCTTTGGGCTCTTCTATCTGAGTCACTTGAGCTCCAATGGGCTCGGTTGTCAAGCCTCCTATCATACTCCAACTTCATTTGCTCCATTTGCCTTTAGAGTCTTTGAAATT
>NW_017720326.1:0-7067 GCF_001865875.1 Lupinus angustifolius | reverse complement strand
ATTCTTCCAATTTGGCACATGGCAAATGTGAGTTTATGCTTTGTTAATGCTCCTCGGCTCCACTTGAATGTTTGCATAGGATTCCTTTGGCAAGGAATGAATTTCCCACGGCCAAGTGTGGCTGCAAAGCTGATTAAATAACATAGGATTCCGTTGGGATGAGTTGGTAGGCTACCAACGGCTCTCTCATGTGCATAAAGCACCTTTAATGCACCAATAAAGGCTCAAACGGCCATATGCTATTTCCACACGAGCAACTTAGCTCTAGTGGTCATAAAACTGACTTAGGATGCTTCAGAATGAATTATGCTCAAGTGGTTTTAGCTCCAACGGTCCAAACATAGCCTTAAATCTCCATAAATGCTCCTTTAAACCTCTCCACGGTCATCTTGAAAATTCCCTCGAGCAAATGTCTTCCAACGGCCATATTAGACTCTAATTACCTGCCAAATAATATTAGACAATGTTACAATAAGTTTGGTTCACGAAAATATTAAGTTGGTCCAAGCATTAAAGTGTCGGTTACACTTTTAGGCTTGTCTTAACTACTCACGAGTCAAATTTTATTTTGTTCAATTTTTATGGGCAGAAATATTACAAACATGATTAAATTAATTAAACTAAGTGTTGGACAAAAGTTAGCCCACACATTTATTATAGAAATTAAAATGACTCAATACTTATTAAATTAACTAGGCCTGACTCGATCAGGCCACACCCAGCGCCTGATGCAGTATGCTAGGTGCATGCGCCTCGGTCAGATTTCCTGGCCAGGCCAGTATGGCCCAGCGCCTGGTGCATCACTGGATGCACCAAGGTCCCCAACCCGGTCAAGGTTGTCTCGGTCAGGAATTGAGCCTGATGCGTCTGGCTCCGTGCCAGGGCCATTTTTGGCGCCTTGCATAGACCCGTGGCCTGAGTCCTGCGCATGGCCTGGTCCATCCTTGGCTCGGTCAGAGCCATGGACCAAGATGCTAGTGAGCATCTTTACACCCCCTTGGGCTATTTTTGGCTCACCATCATGGATCAACATTATGAGTTGTCCAAGGGCATTTTGAACCCTTTTTGTTCGAGCCCTAGTCATTGGGCCACTTATGCCTTCAAGACCACCAAGATCAAGATTAGGCTCTTTGAGGATCATATCAGAAACCATCATGTCTTTAAAATTCCCAAAACATCATACCCGACCTAGAAACATTGACCAATACGATGGAACAAGTGACCCACAAGATCATTCGGATTACTTCAAAGCCTAAATGATTTTCCATGGGGCCACCGACCCCATCATGTTCCAAGCATTTCCCCTTACTCTAAAACGTGCTGCCTTATAGTGGTTTATTCGACTCGCACCAAATAGAATTCATGAATAGGCCACTCTCGCCAACGAATTCAACATCCGCCTCACAGCCAGCAAAGAGCAGCCTCACTCTTCCTACACCCTGTCTAGTAAACGGCAGGAGTCACACGAACCCCTCCGAGCTTACCTAGACATATTCAACTCGAAGGCCATGAAGGTTCGCACCTTGAGCTTGGAAGTGGCGGTGCATATTTTAGTAACATGCTTACAGGACGGCCTTTTCAGGCAGGAGTTGGCTAACTATTCAGACCTCACAATGGAAGAACTCTGATCTAAGGCTCAACAATTCATCAATCTGGAAGAAACCCAACCTACCCGCCCATCCATTGAGCATAAAGAATACCAACTCCCCTCACGAGAAGCCAAACGCCCAAAAACACATGAACATCTTCGAGATAACCCACCACGACAACCCAAATACACCTCATACACCCCTTTCAATGCTAGTCGCACTAGAATCCTACAAGAAGTTATGGCCACCCATATAGTCCAACTCCCCAAACCTAATCCGTGCAGAAAATTAGGGACCCAAGAACGCTCCAAATACTGTGATTACCATACCTTCTTTAGCCATGTAACGTAAGAGTTTACCCAGTTGAAGGACACTATTGAATACCTGAATCAAAGTTGGGCACCTTCGACAATTTATTGCTCGGATCCGCCAAGAGCGATCACCACTTCCACGTCAATCCAACAAGAACGCCCTTCGAACAGAGACCGGACAGACCAATATCGTTCCAACAATAGGCGACAATGGAGTCCGGTAGATATCAACACCATATTCGGCGGATTCGCCGTCGGTGGTACGTCCAGGGCAACCCAGAAAAGGTATGTCCGGGAAATCATGCAATCAACTGTCCAGAAATCCCACCAGTATTAGGGACACCTGGCAGCACCCCTGGTCTCTTTTGACGATCGTGATTATGAAGGCGTCGTTTGCGGTCATGACAACCCCCTCGTCATCATTGCCAAAATGAACAATAAAAAGGTGGGACGTTTATTTGTTGACCAAGGCAATTAAGCAGATATCATGTTTAAAGATCTGTTCATAAACATGGAACTCAAAGACAGAGATATGTTGCCTTATGATGGACAGCTGGTAGGGTTTACTGGACAGGGAATCACCCCTGAAGCTATGTCGATATATGGCTGGCTATCGGAGAACAACCTCTAACCTAGACAATTCAAGTGAAGTTCATGGTTATCGAATGTGTCTCAACCTACAATGCCATAATCGACCGACCCATGTTAAACCACCTCGAAGCAGTAGTCTCCAACTCGCATATCTACATGAAGTTTCTCTCATCTGACCTCTGGGTTATCACAGTTAGGGGAGACCAGCAGAGTGCAAGAAGTTGCTATCAGATGAGCCTTCGACCGAACCACACTTCAATACAAGCACCACCCCCAAGAAAAAACAGTGGGGCGTGCACCTAGTGGAGCTAGATGCCAGAGCAGATGCAGAAGAATTATGTCCTCAGCTAGAAGGAGAAAACACCTCCCTTCAACTCAGCCCCTTAGTAGAAAATACGGTATATATCGGTAGCACTCTTGACGAAACTCAGAAATCCAAGTTGGTCAAGTGCTTGAAAGCCAAAAAGGATCTTTTTGCCTCGCCCGCTGCGAATATGCCCAGAATCGACCCCTCATTTGCCTGTCGTCGACTCACGACCTACCTGGGGGCAAAGCCAGTGGCCCGAAAGAAAAGAAAGATGTACATCGGTAGAACAACTATGGTTACTCAGAAGATCTTAAAACTGCTAGAGGTTGGATTTATCCGAGAAATAACATATACCATCTAGTTGTCAAACATCGTGTTGGTCAAAAAACTATCTAGAAAGTGGCGGATGTGTGTAGTTTACATAGACTTGAACAAAGTCTTCCCAAAAGATCCATACCCCCTCCCAAACATTGATCATCTTGTGGACAATTCTTCTTGGTACCAATTCTTGTCAATCACGGATGCTTATTCTAGATATAATCAGATCTACATGTACCCTCAAGATCAAGACAAGACCGCCTTCATTACACCAAAGGCAGCTTACTATTACACAGTCATGCCATTCGGTTTAAAAAATGCAGGGGCCATATACCAAAGGATGATGAACACAATTTTCAGAGATCAAATTGGAAAAACAATGGAGGTCTATATGGACGATATGATCGCCAAAAGCCTACCAACGGAAGATCACGTGACTATCCTAAATGCAGTCTTTGGCCGGTTGCGCAAATTTAATATGCGCCTCAACCCAGAAAAGTGCACATTCGGAGTTGAAGCCGACAAGTTCTTGGGATTCCTGTTAACAAGCCAAGGTATTGAGGCCAACACGGCAAAATGTCAAGCAGTTATAGACATGTGCAACCCGAGATCAGTTAAGGAAGTCCACCAACTTAATGGGCGGTTGGAAACTTTTGTTAGGTTTCTCCCTACATCCGCTAAACACTACATCCCACTCTTCCAACTCCTAAGAAAGAAAAACACTTTCACTTGGTCGGAAGATTGTGAAGCAGCATTCCAAACCTTCAAACAATACCTGCCTACTCCTCCCATGCTTTCTAAACCTACACTTACTGAGACACTTTATGTCTACTTAGCAGTAACAGACAGGGCCATAGCAACCGCTCTAATCATAGAAAATGAAAATGGTCAACACCCAATATACTTCACCAGCAAGGCATTGCAAGGCCTAGAGGTCAAATATCAAAAGTTGGAAAAGGTCGCCTAGGCCCTCTTGATGGCAACAAGACGGTTACGATAGTATTTCCAATCCCACTCGGTGGTGGTCAAAACAAATCAACCTATCCGCCAGATTTTGCACAAGACCGAGTTAGTTGGACGAATGATCTCCTGGTCTATTGAACTGTCAAAGTTTGATATATGATATGAACCCATAATGGCTATCAAAAGCCAAGTCATATCCGACTTTGTTGCTGAATTGATCACACAATCGGGTAGTTCTGAACAAGTATGGACCATCTATGTCGACGGGTCATCCAACCTTCAGGGTAGTGGAGCAGGGATCTTATTAGACAATGGTCAGGGGGTGACCATCGAACACTCACTCGCCTTCACCTTTCCTACATCAAAAAATCAAGCAGAATATGAAACATGCATTGTCAGTTTACAGATACCCAATGAAATCGGGATAAAAAAGGTCTCCATATGCAGCGACTCCCAGCTTGCAGTCACTCAAATTACGGGGTTCTACCAAACCAAAGATGTGTTACTCGGGAAGTACTTAGCCAAGGTTAAGGAATTGATGGCCAAGTTCGAAACGACCTCCCTTCAACACGTCCCAAGGAAACAGAATATTCGAACAGACATTTTGTCCAAATTAGCAAGCACAAAGAGCCCGGGTAACAATATATCGGTAATTCAAGTGACAATCCTACAACCAAGTGTCATGGTCGTCGAGCAAATTCAGATCCCGTACGACTAGACCGGCCCAATCATCAAGTACTTATCCAACAGGGACCTTATCCAACAGGGACCTGCTGGCGGATTAGAAGGACATACAAAGATTTCTCAGGTATAGTTCATGGTTCACCATAGTCCAAGGTCGTTTGTATCGTTGGGGCTTTTCTACTCCCATGATTAAATGCCTCAGCCCTGATAGGGCTCGATATGTCATCAAAGAAATCCACGAATGGAGTTGTAGTCATCACCTCGGTGCAGCATCACTAACCAAGAAGATACTTCAGGCAGGATATTATTGGCCGACCATGGACAAAGATGCTTCCGAGTTCACCAAGAAATGTTTACCCTGCCAATTGTTTGCAAACCTCCACAAGCCCCCTGAAGAGCTAACAACAACAATGACCCCATGGCCATTTTGCAAATGGGGTATGGACATTCTGGGACCATTTCCACCGGCAACCGGACAACTTAAATTCCTGATAGTGTCGGTCGACAATTTCACTAAATGGATCAAAGTTCAACCCTTATCCAACATCACGACAGCCAACATCTAGAAATTTACTTGGAGATATATCATAACGCGGTTTGGGATACCCGCTGTAATCGTCACTGATAGTGGAACTCAATTTTTTGACCGAAAGTTCAGAGAACTACTATCGGGCCTTCACATCAAGCAACACTTTACTTCATTTGAGCACCCTCAAACAAATGGTCAAGCATAAACGGCCAACAAAGTCCTCCTCTGTGGGATAAAAAGAAGATTGCAAGAAGCCAAGGGAGCATGGCCAGAGCAGTTGCTTCATGTCCTATGTGCTTATCGTACAACTCCTCACTCCACCACTTGGTAATCACCTTTTAACCTTACTTACGGGTCTGAGGCTATGATCCCAGTGGAGATTGGTGAGTCCACCTAGCGGAAAATACACTTTGATGAAGTCGCCAACTCGACCATCTTGAGACACAACTTGGACTGGATCGAAGAAAAGAGAGACTAGGCTAGAATTAGATAAACCACCGTCAAAAGGAGAGCCAATGAAAAATACAATAGAATGATGGTACAACGAGGTTTTGAAACAAACAGACAAGTGCTCAGGAGGGTTGACATTGGCGGTTCACTCTATAAACCCAAGCTAGGACCAAGTCCTCTTGGTCGCTAACAAAATACCCCACATAGGTGCGGACCAGTCCCCCTCTGACATCGGTTCACTCTACAAACCCAAGCTAGGACCAAATCCTCTTGGTCGCCAACAAAATAATCCCCAGAAGCATGGACCAGTCCCCCTCTGACGGCAGTTCACTCCACAAACTCAAGCCAAGACCAAGTCCTCTTGGTCGCCAACAAAATACCTCTCAGAGGCATGCACCAGTCTCCCTCTGATGGCGGTTCACTCCGCAAACCCAAGACAGCACCAAGTCCTCTTGATCGCCAACAAAATACCCCTTAGAGGCGCGGACCAGTCCCCCCCCCCTCTGACGACGGTTTACTCCACAAACCCAAGCCAGGACGAAGTCCACATGGTCGCCAACAAAATACCCCTCAGAGGCGTGGACCAATCACCCTCTGACGGCGGTTCACTCCACAAATCCAAGCCATGACCAAGTCCTCTTGGTCGCCAACAAAATACCCCTCAAAGGCATGGGCCAGCCCCCCCTCTAACTGCAGTTTCGGTACTTAATGATTAATCAACTTTCTCAGTTCAACAGTTAACCGGGTAATTGTCACATAATGATTATTCAACATTATCATCCAAAGTTCAATAGTTAACCGGATAATTGTCACTTAATGATTATTCAACATTATCAATTCAACAGTTAACCGGTTAATTGTCACTTAATGATTATTCAACATTCTTATCCAAAGTTCAACAGTTAACCGGATAATTGTCACTTAATGATTATTCAACATTCCTAGTTTAACTGTTAACCGGGTAATTGTTACTTACTAATTTGGACAACATTCTCGTCCAAAGTTCAACAATTGACCACGTAATTATTACTATGGTCATTCAACATTCTCATTCAAAGTCAACAGTTAAGCGGGTAATTGTTACTTAATGATTAATCAACTTTTTCATTTAAGTTCAATAATGATTACCCGAGCATCCACTACTTGAGGAATTTTCAATATTCTTACTTAAGTTTAATAATGGAGCTCTGTTCAACTACCACCCTATTCCAATCAACAAGGCATAGATATTAAACACAATAGATAGACGAATCAAAGATCTTCATTGATAACAAGAAAATACAAGTACAGAAATAAAACAAAAACAAACTAAAACCTAACCGCCG
>NW_017720325.1:0-16046 GCF_001865875.1 Lupinus angustifolius | reverse complement strand
CCCCCCCCCTCGCTACTTCTGGTTGAAGCTAGGAGGGCAACTTGACCTTCATCTTCATCCACGACGAGCCCACCCTCGGGGGTAACCTGGGCATCTGTCCTGGTCCAAGACTAGTCAGCATTAGGATAAACCAAGCCGACCTGGGCAAGGGCATTATCCCAGTCAGCATTAGTTGCCCCATCTGAAAGTGAAGTACACCATTGGAGATTGATCTATGTTTTGATGAAGACAAACATGAAGACCAACATGAAGACAAGCTTGAAGATCATTCAACATACAACATGTTGAGGACTCAAGTGGTGACTTATTAGACTTGGGTTATAATTCTTTATTATCTTTTAGAAGTCTAAGATGCTTGCCATAGATATTGAGTCTAGGTTAGGTAAACCTAGGTAAACCTAGGTGTGAGTCTCACAAGACTTAATAAAGTAACTAATCCACTAAAATGAGACATCATCTAGAAATATATGATAATTAGGTTCATGCATTTGAATACAATGATTTTTTGCATTAAAGGTATTATATTTGGAAATCATGTATTGCATGAGCATATATCATATAGGTAGTTTACCATGCATTAACAAGTTGATTTTATATTGTTTAATTGATTATGAATTCTATTAATCCATTAACTTAATCGATTATGAATAGTGTTAATCGATTAACAGAATCACAGTTTCAACAGAAAACTGAAAAACTGAAAGCCATTATTTTCAACAACCCGTTAATCGATTAAATGGGCATTTAATCGATTAACTGGGACTTCAGACAGTTTTCTATTTATACTGAAATCTCAGCATATGTGGCATAAGAATCCATACATTCTTACATCATAATCTCTGCATATTTTCAAGTTACTCATTGTCATATCTAGGAGAAAATATTGCATGTTGCATTAGGAGAAAGATTAGATCATGCTAAGGCTTTAAGTTTCATATTCATATTGCATGTTCTTTGAAAAGCTTTATTGCACTATTCTTGTGTTTTCTTGGAAAGAAAAGAGATAGTTTTTAATGATTGCATAATTTCAGAAACCTCATGCATGTACATTCATATTAGACTAGGAAGTTCTGTGAGTTCTTTCTTAGGTTTTAGTCTTTGATCTTTATTGTAAAATCCGAGTATTAAGTACTCATTCATAACTCAAATCATTGTAATTCAAGGATTAGGAAAATCCTAGCTGCGGTTAGGTAAGGTTTTCTTCACAAAGACTTGGAGCTCTTAGGATAAAGAGTGATACCTTGGTTGAGGCCGAATCGCGGTAAGAAAGGTTTTCTTGGGAGGCGATTTTGGGAAAGGTCAAACCAATGGTGACGAAGTTCTTTGGGTTCCAAGAAAGGAGCGTTCGAGTCTTGTAATTGGAAGCGTTCATGTAACGATACATTGTATTCTATAGTGAAGAAGAACATATCCCAAGATTAGAAGAGGAGGCCTGGATGTAGTTTTGTAGTGGACCGCAAAACGAATCAGGATAAAATCCTTGCGCAATCTTCTCTATCCCTTTCTCTTTTACATTTCAAGTTGTAATATTGCATGATATAACATGATAATTTGTATACTGGTTTTATGCTATAACTAGTTTAATTCTGTGTAAAAATATTTGTTGTATCATTGCCTGATTTCTCATAACCTGCCATGCAAAAGAGCTGTTAAACAAGATTTTCTGCATTTTATTTTTACTGTGTTTAATTGATTATGAGCAGTGCTTAATCGATTAACTGGGCATTTTTTAGCAAGTTTGCAAAAACCCAAAAAGCGGAACTTGAGCTCCGCCACACCTATTCACCCCACCCCCTTCTAGGTGTATTAAGTTCACTGATACCTAACACCATCAACATCATCCTCCACCTTCAGGTAGGTAGCCTTGAGGTCATCTAGCTCCTTATGCACTCGGGCATTCTCAGCCTCTAACGCCTTCAACATATCCCAAAGCTGAAGCCTCTCATCTTCACTCCTCTGAAGCCGACCAGCTAGACACTGTGCCTCCCGTTTAGCAGCACCCACATCTATATTGGCCAGAATCTCAGCTTCCCGAGCATCCTTCAGCTGGAGGGACACTATAGAGAGTTGCTCTACGGCCGAGAGGTTCTGGGCCTCCAAGTTCTTCACAACTTCAGTGTGCTTTTCCTTCAACTCATGGAGCTCACCCAAATGAAGTTCTTGTAGGTTGGCCATAGCATTTTCCTCGATCCGGGTGGTGAGCACCCCCTCAGCTTCAAGATATTTGGTGACTAAAGCTACCATGAGGCCCGCCTCCCGGGTCTTCCTCAACAGGTCCACTAGAGGTGTCCCATCCATAACACCCTTCACCGCCAAGTTGACCAAGCCCTCATCAACGGACTTGGGGATATTGTAAGTAGTCTTAAGGCGGAGGGGGCCAGACTTACCCTTACCAGAGGATTTGCTAGACCTCTTGACGCGAACCTCCTTTGGGGTGGTTCTCATTTCACGATCGTTCTCGGATGGTGTATCACCTTTGGCCGAGATTGCTAGAAACATGGCCTAGGATAGCTTTATTTTTGGCCGAGACAAATAGAGTAAAGTTAGGCAGCGGAAATAAACTTGCTTGGATAAAAGAAATGGAGAAGATATGAAGATGATGGGGCCACAAACAAGTGAGTTGTTTGATAAGCCAAGTGATAATCGCCACAAGGAAGGATCCTTGATAAGATTGATAATTATTGGTTCATCCAAGAATGGTTTTAGGAGCTCTTGCTCCACTAAAGGAAATCAATTCCTTAACTTTTAACTCAAACAAACTTAATTTCATTCAGCAAATTAGAAGTACACTAATAGGCAAACCATGATGGTTCCCACGTGACTCTACCATTAATCAAGGCTTATTTTTGGACTAGATTAATCCTAATACATGGCTGGTTACATTGGATCCCTTCCAACCATGTTCAACACGAATTAATGCTAGTAAATATCCCACCTCGAAATTCCTAAGTAATTAAATTACAAAATGCAAAATACTTTGAATTTCCATGAAGAAGTGATGCACTTTAGTCTAGGACTCCTTGAGAATTCAGCCATCATTAAATGCATATGGTCCCCACAAGTTAAGGAGGCAATTTGGAATTTGAATTATACATGTTACTTGGTTGGATGCTTTGCACGAAACTTACACCCATATTTATCAAGCTTGAGTTCCCCATTCGGATGTATTAATTGAGTGGAGGCTTTGCACGAAAATTACACTCCCATTTATCAAGCTTGAGTTCCCCATTCGGATGTATTAATTGAGTGGAGGCTTTGCACGAAAATTACACTCCCATTTATCAAGCTTGAGTTCCCCATTCAGATGAGTTAAGTGAGTGGAGACTTTGTACGAAAATCACACCCATAATTAATCATTCTTGAGTTCCCAATCTGGTGCATTAAGTACCACATCTCTCCAGCTTTTAATAATGTTGAATGAAGTTAATACTATGGTCCTCACGAGTTTAAGGCAGCCTTTATTTTGAATTCAAATAAACAAAAGTAAGTTAGAACTAGTAAAAACAATTAGGACACATTAAAGATGTCCTAGCCATGCCTTGGACACGACCTTGGCCCAATTAAGCTGTTTGGGAATTATTTTCCCCATTTCGGCCAATATGCAAAGTCACATAATGAATGAAGTGAGGACTCCCTTGAATTGAATGTGGAGCATTCTCCTTGATGCCTTTCATGAGTAGTCCTAGTGCATTTTGTGCTCTTTTGGTCCTTGACCTTGTCATGGGACCACCAATGCCTCTTAGTTCATCATGATCCAATTTTGGCTCATTTAGGTTCACATCACCTCTGCTTCTCCGATTATGTGCCCTCCTCTAAGGCCGCTTCAAGAGGGTTGGCGGCTCCTCAGTTAGGTCAATCGATTAACCAAAAGTAGATTCAGGCGGCACAACCATGATGAGAATTGGTCGGTCTATAATGGTCCCCTCCGAACTACTAGCCTGGGTAGCTTCCCTCCAATGAGTGGAAGGAGGACCCTCAACCCGCGCAGGTAGACTCGGCCTAGGATGCTTGCTTCTTTCCGAGTCCTTCCTCTTAACAACTGCCCGCTTCAGAAGCCTGCTCCGGTCAGCCTGATCCCCCATGGCCACTGCTGAAAGAAACAAACGAAAAAGATGAGATAAATGTCAACAAATAAAAATAAGATACAGATAATTGGATGCATATTGACTGCCCCCTCAAAAACTTGGTTGCCCTCAACCAATTTGTAGCAAAGGATTGAACAATCCTCATCAACCCAGGCTAGCATCTCATCCACCGTCCTCCTCTCCTAATCATCCACATGATCATACGAGAAACCAAATGAGTTGGCAGGCTTCTAGTGAGTACCCCAATTCCAAGAAAATGGAAACAGAGGGACATTACCAGGACCGTACCTCCAGGTATGGCGGGTCCCCCTAGCCTCAACATGAAAGTAATCGCCTTTCCAATTCTTCACAGAACCCTCAAAAGGGAGAAATAGGACCTTAGGACCTGTTCATTCTAGGATTGAAGAGACGTCCACCCGCGACGCCCATCCCGAGCTTCATCTTTATTGGAATTATGCGTCACCCGAAACATCTAGAAGAATAACCGGAGCATGCAAGGTCGTTCCATGACCTCACAAAAGAGCTTAAACGCCCAAATGAAGCCCCACGAGTTGGGGTGCAATTAAGAAGGGGCCACCTGAAGGTGCTGCAACACTTCAGTATACCACCCCTCAAAGGGGATTTTCACTCATATCCGTCGGCAGACTTGCTCGTACATATAAACACTCCACCTATTCTTAGTCTCAACACATGGGCTCGTTGGCGACGGTGGTGAGTTATGTTAGTAAAAATGGGTGGAGGTCCGGATAGGATCTCCACCTCATTAGGGCTTGAATCCCCGCCTAACGTTGCCATGATTTCTTAGAATGTTATTAAAAAGAAAAAAATAGAAAGAAGTTACCGAGTTAATGGAAGTAGAAGATTCAGGAAGAAAATCGGAGATCGAATTCAAGCAATGTGTGTGCTCGATAGGACAAAATTTCTCAGAAGAAAGCAAAGTGAAAAAGAATGAAGGAGAGAAACCCTATTTATAGGCAGAGACCCAAGCCCAGACCTCCCCAAGGGCCCAGCCCAAAACATATATCTACCCGTTCAGAATCACTCAAGGTCAATCCAACGGTGATGCAAAAATCTAGGTAGCAGAGCTGAAACGAACAGAAGTGTTGATCTATTGTTCCAGGTTCAGACGAAACGCCAAGAATCCCCCCACGTATCTTCTGAAAACCCTTAGCCACATGACCTACCCCTATTCAATTATGACAAATCAGAATAATCCAAGCGTATTAGCCCGGTCATCTTTAACCAACCTAATAAACTGAGGGCAATTGTTCCATCTCGTTCATTCCCGGGCTATGAACCTCAAAGAATCTACTAGCCCGGTCACCTCTGAAAAACATAGTAGACTGGGGGCAGCTGTTCCAGCCCGGTCATTCTCGGGCAATCACCCCAAAGAATCTACTAGCCCGGTCATCTCTGGCCAAACTAGTAGACTAGGGGCAACTGTTCTAGCCCGGTATCCCCAAGTTATCCCCTTCTACCCTGAGTATCCCGTGCAATATTCCATGTGTCCCCGTTGCTCGCCTTAGATGGGTCCACTCGTGACAAATGCCATAAATGCTCCTAGAGCAACATTAAGGCCTCTAACACGCTATTTAATGCACTTTTGGCATGTTATTTAATGCACATTTGACATATCATTTAACGTGCCACTAACTCGCCATTAATGTCAGATAACAAACCACATGTCACGTCGCCTGAACATTCTACATGTACCTGACAATTCGACAAAGGCAGATCCGTAGGTCAAGCAAGGAGAACAAAAGTACATCCCTTGTACCCGTTAAATGTTGGCCAATGATCATATGTCAGCTCAGTATTTTCTAAACTCTATAAATAGAAGAGACCTCTCAGGGAGTATAATTAATTCTTCATTCCCCCCATTTATTTCTACATTTATTACTCCAACTTCTCTCTTATTTACTCTCCTCATCTCTCTATAATAACCAACTGACTTGATCGTCAGAAAACATTTTCAGATATCTCACCCGGTGGGTCTAGACGATATCCGACCAGATACCCTAATTCTTCACCTTTTACTAGATATTCATCACCGGTCTTTCTACACCAGTTACCGGCCATTCCCTCTTAGCACAAAGAACAATTTTATTTAAAATATTAAAATGAAATATTTTAATTAAGCATAATGCATTTATTTTATTTTATTATAAGAGAACTAATAGAAAAAAGATGACATTTTATTTGAGTGAAAATAAATTATTTTAATTAATTATAAGGGAATTATTTTAATTAATTATAAGGGAGTTAATACAAAAGAGATGATATTAATTGTGAACCGCTTTTCCGCTTCGAGAGATAGAAGAAACATTACTATCACATCTCAACCATGAACAAAAAGTAAGATATTGAGTAAGTTATGACCTTACTAATATATTCCCAATTTACATTTTAATTAAAAAAACAATTTTCAGTAATTAATAAATAGGATTAAGAACAAAGTGGTAACATTGTGAATCGTTCACCTCTAATGGGAGAGGGTAGAGGCAGTATTCATGACCACAACCACTTATTAACACTAGCAAAAAAGAAAAATAAAACACGAGTCATGACCTTTCTCTTAAACACTTTAAAATCATTTATCTAAAATATTTTTATAAATAAATATTTTTTAATAATTAATTTATTTAACCCTTTATATATACGTCATTAGTTTTTATTATTTTCCTTAGTACTTAATAAATATTAATTTTTAATATATTTTATAAGAAATATTTATTATTAAAAAATTATTATAGAAATGCATAACATGAATTCATTAAAAAAATAAAATGGAAAGTAAAATTACCTGAGATGTCACATAGCGCTAAAGGACTACTGATGCAGGATCAGGATTTGTAGGAGCGGTTGTCGACAAGGAAAACATAATTGATAACACAATTGTTTGTCTTGGCATTGAACTATGAACAAACATGAAAATGTATGCGAAATAAAGTGCCCGCGAAGTGACGTGTGTTGTTGTACGCACGAAAAGCAAAGGCACAGTAGAGGATAGATATTAGGGGTGAGCGGGCACAGTAGAGGATAGATATTAGGAGTGAGCAGGACTCGACCCTACCCGCTCACCCGGTATGACACGATCATGACCAGGCCTGCATATGGTCAGATCTAATTGGGTTGGGTCTCATTTGGTCGACGACTGGGTTCAAGTTCAAAAATTAGACTCAACCAATATTTAGGATCAAGTAAGGATCAAACAAAATCTGTCTCGACCAGTCCAATGGTCACTTACTTAACATGTTTGTATGTGTTTCTATTCAAATGTATACAAAATAATGACACTTTTTTGTTGGAAAGTATCATTGATTCTCTAATTATTTTCATCATATATACATGATTAATAATATATATACATATATTATTTTATATATCAAATTACATATATTATTTTATATATCAAATTACATATCCATGATAATAAATGAGTATGCATTATATTTGATCGGGTCTAAGGTCGGGTTCAAATTTAACAACTAACATCGGGTAAGGACAAATCTTAACCCAACCTATGCTCACGATATGGTAATAGATGATTAGTTGGTGCGAATTTCGTGAAACATGACTTTGGGACGTTGTTGGATTTAAAGGTAAGTAGTACTTGTTCAAAGGACACAAGACACATGTGACTGCCTCACATTTTTTAGAATGGAAAGTGGGGCACATAAATCGAGATGTTTTTTTGGGAATTTTTCCTATTTCTTTCTTGGATTCCTCTTTTTCTTCATCCCATTTATAGTTGTGAATTTTGTAACATTTTGTATTAATACTAATGGACTAATGAAAACAAAATTGTCCATAATGAGGGATTTTTGTTAAATATTTTTCAAACTGGTGAATTAATTAAAACAAAATTGTTAGGAACCAAAGTTTTACAACTGCTCATTGTTAATTGTGTAATCAAATGAGTTAGTTAAAGTTAGTTGAGAGAGTTGCCATTTATAGAAAGTAGTTAAGTTGGTTGCAACAGTTTTGGAAACTTGTATATTAGCTTGTATCATGGAGGCATTGATCAATACAATTTAGTAGTTCATTGAAAACATATTCTATAATTTTCTTTACAATATTCTCTCCAATTTCACTCTCATCTTCTTCGATCTTCCTTCTTCTGCAACACTAACATTTGGCATCAAGAGACAACAAGAATATCAAGCATTTCCGCTGCAACATATGGCCCAATCATCGGGAAATTTTGCCATAACTCTACCTGTACTAGACGACAAGAACTAGATGGTGCATATAAATGAAGGCGATTTTTGGATGTCAAGATGTAGTTGATATCGTGGAAGAAGGGTTGCCAATATTGGAAGAAGGAGCCACCGAAGCATAGAGAAAGGCACATAAACAAAACAAGAAATGGGACTGCAAAGCAATCTGCCTTCTTCACCAAGCAGTGGACAATGCCCACTATGAAAAGATTGCAGGATCTACAACAACAAAGGAGACATGGGATGTGTTGGAGAAACACTATGTTGGTACTACACAATTGAAGAAAATTCGTCTACAAACTATGAGAAGGCAATACGATCTCATGCAGATGGAAGAAGGTGAAAGAGTTGTTGATTTTTTCACTAGGTTGATCACACACACAAACACAATGAAGGCTTGTGGTGAGAAGATGGATAATGCAACCATTATGGAAAAGTTCCTAAGAACAGTGACCCTTAAGTTTGATTATGTGGTGGTGGCTATTGAGGAATCAGGAAGAGTTGAAACATGAAGATTGAGGAGCTTCAATGGTCACTTGAATCCCATGAACAAAGGCTTAATGAGAGGATCACAGATAGATCCTCACACCAGGTTCTTTAAACGCAGACATCAAAGAAAGGATCATTTTGTGCAAATAATTCAAGAAAGAATCAAGAAAGGTACCTTGATTTGAAAGGCACTGCAAGAAAGAACTATAACTACAATACTGAACAACCAGAACAATTCAATAGGAAGAATGGTTGTAAGCAATTCAAAGGATTGAAGAGGAAAGTTGATAAGAAGAAGGTTAGGTGCTTCAACTGTGACAAGCTTGGACACTACTCTAATGAATTCTTAGCACCTAGCAAGAATCAATATCAAAGAAAACGAGAATAGAAGCAAATCTTGTCAAAGAAGAGAATGATGATTTGGATTAAGAAGTTGTGCAACTTATGATGACAACATATTGCAAAATCAGAGGAATTGACATCTAGTATCTTGATTCTGCCTACTCCAACCACATGACTGGGCACAAAAAATGGTTGATGAACTTTGACTCAACCAAAACAAATAAAGTCAAATTCACAGATAATAGAGTGGTGATCACTGAAGGAACATGAGATATTCCTCTCAAGATGAAAAATGGTAGGAAGGCATACATAACAGATGTGTTACTTATTCCTAAAATGAAGACAAATCTCATTCGTCTTGGCCAATTACATGAAAAAGGGTTCAGTATGGAGCTAAATGATGGAGTTATGGATGTCTATGATAGCTTGAAGAGGAGAATTCTACAGGCTCCACTCTCAAGAAATAGAACATTTCAAGTCAAGATAGGAATTGCAGACTCACAATGCTTGAATGCAGAAACTATCTCAAATGAATCCTAGCTTTGGCACCTAAGGTATGGCCATCTCAACTATAGAGACCTTAGATTGTTAAGCACTAAAGAAATGGTGATTGGTCTGCCGAATATCATACTTCAAAATTCAATTGTGATAGTTTCCTAACCAACAAGCAAGGCAAGACATCTTTTAGTAACCATGCTCAAACCAGAGCTGTTGATTTACTACATGTTGTGTACTCAGATGTATGTAGATCTTTTGAGGTCCCCTCACTAGGGGGAAACAAATACTTTGTCTCTTTTATTGATGAGCATAGCAGGAAAATATGGATATACCTCATCAAAGTCAAGAGTGCAGTATTTGAGAATCTAAAGAAGTTCAAAGCCTTCGCAGAAAGACAATCAGGGAAACTCCTAAAGATCTTCAGAACTGATGGAGGAGGTGAGTTTACCTCAAGAGAACTTGAGAATTTTTCTGAAGGGCATGACATCACTCATAAAGTTACTGCTCTATACACTCCACAACACAATGGAGTGGTTGAACGAAGAAAATGAGTTGTCGTGAATATGTTAAGGTGTATGTTGAAGTGCAAAAATCTACCTCATAATCTTTGGGGTGAAGTTGTGATCACAACAACTTATGTGCTGAATAGATGTCCAAATCAAGCCCTT
This sequence comes from Lupinus angustifolius, assembly GCF_001865875.1. Lineage (NCBI taxonomy): Eukaryota > Viridiplantae > Streptophyta > Magnoliopsida > Fabales > Fabaceae > Lupinus > Lupinus angustifolius. The sequence continues at coordinate 5,744 of NW_017720325.1, read as the reverse complement.
GATAATCAGGTTCCTGAAGAGGTTTGGACTGGAAAGAGACAATCAGTGAAGCATCTAAGAGTGTTTGGCTCAGTCTGCTACAAACACATTCCAGATTAGGTGAGAAAGAAGTTAGATGACAAGAGTGAACTAATGATTTTTGTTGGCTACAACCCAACAGGATCATACAAACTCTTGAATCCTATGACTAATCAAGTAGCGTTCAGCATGAATGTCTATTTTGATGAGATGAGCTCATGGAAATAATTTCATAGAAGGGGTGAGAACAACAAGTCAGTAACTCTAATCCTTATGCAAGAGGATCAGGAAATCACAGAAGAATTGAATCCTGATCAAAGAACAAGGAATCAGGAAATTAGGGTTGTTGAGACCAGACCTACAAGGACAAGGCACTTACCACTCAGGTTCGGTGAGTTTGAGATGTTTGCTGATAATGTGATCACATATGAAGGTGATTTGATTCATCTAGCACTCCTAGGAGAAACTGAGTCAATTGCTCTCCAAGAGGCCCTAGAGGAAGATGTATGGATTAAGACAATGGAAGAAGATTTCAAAACCATCAACAAGAATAACACTTGGGAATAAGCTGAACTACCTAATGATAAAAGGCCTATAGCAGTCAAATGGGTGTATAAGGTCAAATTAAGACCTAATGGAAGTGTCACTAAGCACAAAGCAAGGCTTGTGGCTAAGGGATTCATATAAAGGGAAGGTTATGACTATGATGAAGTCTTTGTACCAGTAGCCAGATTTGAGACAGTTAGATTGATTGTGGCTCTTGCTAGCTGGAATGGCTGGAAATTATGGCAACTTGATGTCAAGAGTGTTTTCCTTAATGGACCACTTGAAGAGGAGGTCTATATAACTCAGCCCCCAGGGTTTGAGACATCAGCAGGGGGAACTAAAGTGCTAAGATTGAAGAAAGCATTATATGGTTTGAAACAAGCTCCAAGATCCTGGAACAAAAGAATTGACCCATTCCTAAAATCTATTGGCTTCACTAAGTTCAAGTTAGAACATGGTGTGTATGTGAACTTAACAAGCACAGGTGATCTAATCCTAATCTGTCTATATGTGGATGATTTGGTCATCACATGGAGTAGTGAGGTTGAAATCCTAAAGCTAAAAAGGAAACTCAAATCTGAGTTTGAAATGACAAATCTTGGAGAGCTAACATACTTCCTTGAATAGAATTCCTAAAGACAGAAAATGGAATCATTATGCATAAGAGGAAGTACATAACAGATGTGCTAGACAGATTCCGAATGTAAAATTACAAGCCTGCACCAACACTAGTTGAAGGAAACCTACAGCTGAATGAAACAGGTCTGGAAAATCCAGCATATACAACACTCTATAGGCAAATGGTGGGATGTCTTAGATTTATTTGCCATAGCAGGCCTGAAATAACCTATGGAGTATGAGTGATAAGCAAGCACATGGCTAATCCAACACAATCATATATGATTGCAGCAAAGAGAATCCTTAGATACTTGAAAGGAACTATATGTTATGGTGTGCTATTTCCAAACCAGCAGCAGAAAAGTGATTCAATTTTTGTGCGATACTCTTACTCGGATTGGTGTGGAGATAAAGAAGATAGAAGGAGCACTTCAGGGTATTTGTTCACTATCTTTAGTGCACCTATATCTTGGAGTTCAAGGAAGCAAGATGTGGTAGCTCTCTCAACTTGTGAGGCAGAGTATATTGCAGCCTGCAATGCTGCATGCCAAGGAATATGGCTGATATATCTAATGACAAAATTGAAGTATGGAGATTTTGAGCTAAGGGTGGACAACAAGTCAGCAATAAACTTGGCAAAGAACCCTATAAGTCATGGAAGGAGAAAACACATTGAAACGATGTTTCACTTCTTGAGAGACCAAGTTGGAAAAGGTAGAGTTAAGCTGCTCCATTGCCCACATAAATTCAAAAGGTTGATGTATTAACAAAAGCACTCAAGGTTGATAGATTCAAAAGGCTAAGAGACATGGTGAATGTATTTAGTTTTTGAAAGAATCTTGTTTGGTTGTAATACTTACTACTATAGATGAAGAAAATGTCATCTCTCATGTGTATTAACTCCTAGATTAAGAGGGCATGTTAATTATGTAATCAAATGAGTTAGCTGAGAGAGTTGGCATTTATAGAAAGTAGTTAAGTTGGTTGAAACAATTTTGGAAACTTGTATATTAGATTGTATCATTGAGGCATTGATCAATACAATTTAGCAATTCATTGAAAACATATTCTCTAATTCTTCTCTCTAATTATGTTTACAATCTTCTCTCGAACTAGACGTCAAACCGGAAGAAGTCTCATATCAGATTTAACCGGCTTAAATGATTAAACTATCTAGTCAAACCGTGTGATTTCATATATAATTAATATTTTTTATCAATTACTATTTTTTATCAATAAACATATAATTATGTATAAATGTAAAGTTATATATAATTATTAATCATGTATAATTATATTGAAGTAACATCTCACCATTTTTTTTGGAATGAAGTAAAACAATATATTAGAGTATTGTACTATTTTTTTAATTTTAAGTAAACGGTCCAGTTTACTTCTCGGGTAATTTTGGTTTAACCGGGTTTAACACGGTCGGGCCGAAATTTCCAGATTCAAAGCGGTTAAACTCCAATTCAGGTATAACTGAAACCAAAGTCGTTTTCAAGTCCGATTAGTGGTTTGACCGGTTCTCACAATATCGATAATACCCACAAATGAGTAAATACAATTATTTGATTCTATAACCCTAAAAAATGACAAGAATATATTTCTGTGGACAAAAATAAATTAATTTTTTAAATTAATTTTTTTTATTGTAATACTCATAAGTGAGTAAAATTAATTACTTGCTCTAAAAATCACAAACATATGAAATGCCATTTTGTAGTGTTGGCTCAACTACAAATGTTGTAGTGTTTAATGACAAAGTCTTTATGCGATTATTACATGCAAATTCAATTTATAAATTTATATGTAAAGGATTATTTACATATGACGTCAAGACTATTCTTGTCCAATTATACAATTCAAATCTCTATCTGTCATCTTTTCTTTTATGTCAGACACTTTTCTTGTTTCCATCTCTTTCTCACTTCTATACTAAATGGGTGAAAATTCCTCTTTTCCTCTCTTTATACTCTCATTCTATGTAATAAAATGAAGAGTTAGTGAACTAATCAAAATGAGTCTTGTTAACTTATTATAAAAATTAGTTTGACAAAAATAAAAAGACAAAATATAAACAATGGAAAATAAATTTTGATATTTGTTAACTCAAAATATTATTTTAATATATAATTTATTTCCTCCTAAAGCCATAAAAACCACAATTATAAGTATGGACCATACCTACTAGTTTAACTTGGAGCTAGTAAATGGATCTTTATATTGATATGATATGACAATTATATTAGTCATACACATATATAGGTCAAAACCAAAAATTATCAGGAAGTACTAATCAAATTATACCGTATCATATCAACCGCAACCATAACTAATTAATATATGAAGAATTTAATATTTTTCAAAATGGCACAAGAATGATTCCAGCCATGAACTTGATATTTGTTTGTAAGATAATTAGAAATAATAATACTACCAATAATAATATTTGTTATAGGTCATTTATTCAACCATTTCTTTAATTGAGATATATATTACAAATAATAATATTTATATGCATAAACGTTTATTATAATATATATAGTTAAACTAATATGTAATTTAATTAGTGAATTTGTTGGGAACAAGTGAACAATCAAATAGTAAAGAGTATAGAGACAAGAGAATAACACAAGAGATTTGGTAACGAGGTTCGGCCAATTGTGCCTACGTCCCCGGGAGCGTTGAGCGGCTACCACTATATATTATTAGAGAATAAGGATTAGTGTTTTACTATTCTTCTCCTTGTTACATTAGGTTTACATAACATCAATATATATAGCCCTCTACCCAACCCATTTACATCAGTCCAAGCCTATAACTTGTATTGCTGTTATCTAGAGATATGAGTCATTGCACAACAATCTCCACCTTGGCGAATATCATTATTCTCCATCTTCCGCCATTGGGTCTGGGGTGCTCCATAGTCCATCATCAGTGAATGTTCAACAAGCTCAGGCAATGCCTGAACTTGTCCACGGTAACCAGTTTGGTTAACATATTAGGTGCATTTTCTGAAGTGTGAACCTTCTGCAATAGTATCTGCCCACAAGCTACCAACTCTCTGATCTTATGAAATCTCACATCAATATGTTTGGTTCTAGCATGATACACCTGATTCTTTGCTAAGAAGATAGCACTCTGACTGTCACAATGCAGCGAAACTCCACCTTGCTCAATGCCTAACTCATTTACTAGTCCCATAAGCCACAAGGCTTCCTTAGAAGCTTCACCAGCTGCCATGTACTCTGCTTCAGTTGTGGACATAGCAACAACAGACTGAACTGATGATCTCCACATAATTGGTCCACCTGCAAGGGTGAAGACAAACCCCGTTGTGGACCTTCTATCATCCAAGTCTCCTGCATAGTCCGAATCAACATAACCAATAACTGAAGGCTTACTCTGTTGGCTGCCAAACATGATACCGAGACCTGTAGTCCCCTTCAAATATCTGAAAATCCATTTGACTGCTTCCCAATGTTGCTTCCCTGGTTTCGACATGTACTTGCATACTTGACTAACTGCTTGTGCCAAGTCCGGTCTAGTACAAACCATAGCATACATCAAGCAACCCACTGCACTGGCATATGGAACCTTTGACATGTATTTCTTCTCTTCATCTGTCTTTGGACACTGATCTAGGGAAAGCTTGAAGTGATTTGCCAATGGAGTGCTCACTACTTTAGCATTGCTCATATCAAATCTCTCTAAGATCTTTTCAACATAGCTTTGCTGGGAGAGCCATAGTTTTCTAGCTCCCCTATCCCTGTGAATCTCCATCCCAAGAATCTTCCTAGCAGCCCCTAAATCTTTCATGTCAAACTCCTTACCTAGCATGACTTTCAGCTCATTGATATCACTCAAATGATTAGCAGCAATCAACATATCATCAACATAAAGTAACAGAAAAATAAACGAACCATCGTCAAGGCTTCTCACATAAACACAGCAATCATACTCACAACGCTTATAACCAAGCTTCAACATATAAGTGTCAAACCGCTTGTACCACTGTCTGGGAGACTGCTTCAACCCATATAGAGACTTCTTCAACTTGCAAACCAAGTGACTCTGTCCAGCTGCACTGAACCCCTCTGGTTGTGTCATGTAAATTTTCTCCTCTAATTCACCATGGAGAAAGGCAGTCTTCACATCCATCTGTTCTAAGTGCATATCCCGGCTGGCTACCAAGGCAAGCACTGCCCTGATAGAAGTGTGTCTCACCACTGGGGAGAAAATCTCATTGTAGTCGATCCCCTTCTGCTGTGAATACCCTTTTGCTACAAGACGAGCCTTGAATTTTTCCCCTTCTTTTTCTGATACTGCTGGCTTCCTCTTGTACACCCACTTGCACCCAACTGCACGCTTGTCTGGGGGCAATGGAACAAGCTCCCAAGTTTGGTTCTTCTGTAGAGACTCCATTTCCTCCATCATGGCACTCATCCATTGTTCTTTCTCCTGGCAGTTTATAGCCCCTTGAAAGCTACATGGATCTCCTGAAATGATATGGAGAGCAACTGAAGCCATATCCTCAAAGCCATATCTCTCTAGAGGTT
>NW_017720324.1:0-504 GCF_001865875.1 Lupinus angustifolius | reverse complement strand
TGCATGGTTCCTTACCTTTATTCACCTGAACCATTTCATTGCTCACTGGAATCATATTTCATCCCAAAGTCTCTCCATTTGGCATGGGCACCTTTGTCAAAACTGACTGTTTCATCATGAAATCTTCATCAAACACTGAATCTCTACTCAACACCACCTTTCTGGAAAGTGGATCCCAGAACTTGAACCTCTTCACACCTTTGGTATATCCAATGAAGATACACCTCTTTGACTTAGGATCAAGTTTCGATCGTTCATCACTGGGTACATGTATATAAGCAGGACAACCAAATATGCGTAACATATTATAACTAACTGGGTTACCTGTCCATACTTCTTCTGCAACTTTACCATCCAATGAAGCTCGTGGTGATCTATTGATGACATAACATGCCATACTAAGCGCCTCTGCCCAAAATCCTTTGGAAAGTCCAACATTCAGTCTCATACATCTGGCCCTCTCTGTAAGAGTTCTATTCATCCTCTCTACAACACCATTCTGTT
>NW_017720323.1:0-11340 GCF_001865875.1 Lupinus angustifolius | reverse complement strand
GTGTCCCAAACGCATGTGCCATAATTTTGTAGCACCATGGTCTGAATATACTAAGATCTTTCAGCCACTCCAGCAAGTCCACCTACAACTGTTCTCCCTAACAACTTGTCAGTGTTCCCTGCAGTCCTTTTACCCTTCATCACAGTCAGAGCACCTTTGCATACTCGAAGAATATCACTGTCCCCATCAGCTCTATAAGTAAACCCTTTGGCCTGCAATGTCCCCAAAGAAACCAAATTCTTCTTCAAATCTGGTATGTGCCTAACCTCACATAACGTCTTCACTACACCATCATCCATCACAATTCTGAGTTCTCCCATACCAATAATTTCACATGCTTTATTATTTCCGAGATACACGAAACCAAAATTGCCTGCCCTGTATGTGGTGAACCATTCCCTGTTAGGCGTCATGTTTGGCGTCATGTGGTGGGAACAACTAGTGTCAAGTATCCACTCATCTGTACTATGATTTGATGATACATATAGTAGATCAACTTCACTATTGTAACCAGAGTCATCTTTCTGTGCAACATTTGTAGATGTAGATACCCCATCTTTCCCCACCGGCTTGCTAGGACTCCATTCATTGGGACAATCCTTTTTATTATGCCCAGTCTGTTTGCACTTATAGCACTCTACTAGTGTTCTGCCCCTAAAATTTGGTCCTTTTCCTTTGGCAGGACCTCCTCTGCCTTGTCTCCTCCCACGCGCTTGGCTCCCTTTCACGTACAGCCCATCACTCTGAGACCCTTCACCTACATTCTGTCTTCTTTGAGTGTGGGACAAAAGTGCAGATGCGATCTCATCCAGTTTGATTGAGTCTTTCCCATATGTCAATGTTGTCACCAAGTGTTCATAGGAATTTGGCAAAGAACACAGTAATATTATTGTTTTGTCCTCATCATCAACCTTCACATCAAGTTTCTGCAAGTCATTGATCACTTGATTAAAATTGTTGAGATGTTGTTGCAAATCAGCACCTTCCTGCATCTTCAGGCCATAGAGTCTCTGTTTCAAATACAACTTATTTGTTAGAGACTTGGACATGAACCGCTTCTCTAATGTCTCCCATACCTCTGTTGGTGATGTCAGATCCATAACATGATACATCACCTCATCTGATAGACAAAGTCGTATGATTCCCGCGACCTTCTCCTTCAACTCTTCCCAATAACAATATCTGTTATAGGTCATTTATTCAACCATTTCTTTAATTGAGATATATATTACAAATAATAATATTTATATGCATAAACGTTTATTATAATATATATAGTTAAACTAATAGTAATTTAATTAGTGAATTTGTTGGGAACAAGCGAACAATCAAATAGTAAAGAGTATAGAGACAAGAGAATAACACAAGAGATTTGGTAACGAGGTTCGGCCAATTGTGCCTACGTCCCCGGGAGCGTTGAGCGGCTACCACTATATATTATTAGAGAATAAGGATTAGTGTTTTACTATTCTTCTCCTTGTTACATTAGGTTTACATAACATCAATATATATAGCCCTCTACCCCAACCCTTTACATCAGTCCAAGCCCATAACTTGTATTGCTGTTATCTAGAGATATGAGTCATTGCACAACAGAACTATTGGTTAAATAAATGTAACAATAGTAATTGGTACAATATTAATAAGAATGATAAAAATTAGGGATGTAAATTGTTGGTTTAGATCTATTTTTAGGTAAAACATCATTCCAATGTTGTCATGAATAAGATGAGGTCTAGTTCTGACGCATTTTGAAAGTGTTAAGTATTCTTAAAATACATATTTATTTCAAAATAACAAGTTTAGTAAGTTTTCAAAATGTCAAATTTATATAAAAGAATTGATAGGTATATTCCATAACTCTTGGGGTCAAGTCTAATACATGCTAACATTTAATTGAATATTAATAATAATCATATAAACTATAAATAACAACCTCATAGCAAAAAAAAAACAACAAAAAATAAAACATCAAGAAAGAAACACGAATAATACATCAACATAATTTAATAATAAAAAATTGTTTACTCTTAAGTAATAACACTTTTAGCAATTAGAAAATATGGGAAATGTACATTTTATATTATCAATTGTAAGGTTAATTAAATTTAAAATTGAAATAATCTTCATTTTTTATATGTATGTAATTAATACTAATTTGGCGTGCATTAATATGGTTTTTAAAATTGGAACAAAAAAATAAATAAATAAATTTTATAAAATCAGTCCAATATGATTAAACAATTTAAATTTTTGTGTGGTTTCAATTATTTTTGGACTGGTTTCTTTTGTATATTTGTCATTCAATAACAAAAAAACGAACGCCATAAAGCTCCCTTCGTAACATGGAAGATAAAGTTTGGCGGCAAAACTAGTTTTTAATTTTATGTTGTTTGGGTAGAATGAGATTAGATCAGAATGGTGTATCGTGGCCTTGTTTCTTGTCGTTGTCACATTGGATCCACCCCATTTTGGTCCCGTTGGCGCCACTCGAGCTCACTCCTTCACTCCTCAAAATTCAACTCACCATTGGGTACTACACTTCATGCCCACTACTTCAAGAATGGCTCCCTTCAAATTTTGAACTTGGCTAACTATCTTTTGTCCTTGTATATTAAATCCAATAATATGAATAATGCCCAGAAACTGTTTGATGAAATTCCCCACAGAAACAATCAAACCTGGACCATTCTTATATCAGGTTTTGCTCGAACCGACTCATCATCAGAAGTGGTCTTTAGCCTTTTTAGAGAAATGCAGGAAAAGGGTGCAGGTCCTAATCAGTACGCATTGTCCAGTGTTCTCAAGTGTTGTTCCGCTGGAAACAATCTCCCATTGGGTAAGGCAATCCACGCATGGATGCTGAGAAATGGGGTTTATGGAGATGTTGTGCTGGAGAATTCTGTTCTTGACCTTTACTTGAAATGCAAGAATTTTGAATATGGGGAGAGATTTTTCGGATCAATGAATGAGAGAGACATCGTGTCATGGAATATAATGACTGGTGCATATTTGCGCGCAGGAGATGCAGAGAAGTCTCTTGAGATGTTCAGGAACTTGCCTCACAAGGACGTTGTGAGTTGGAATACAATAATAGATGGGCTGATGCAATGTGGTTATGAGAGATGTGCATTGGAACAACTATATTGTATGGTGGAATATGGGACAGAGTTCTCTGCGGTCACTTTCTCAATAGCTCTTATTTTGGCGTCTTCTTTATTACTTCTTGAGCTTGGGAGACAACTTCACCTGTGGGTCTTAAAATTTGGATATAGTGGTGATGAATTTGTAAGGAGTTCGCTTATTGAAATGTATTGTAAGTGTGGTAGAATGGATAAGGCATCTTTAGTTCTCAAAGATGCACCTCAAGATTTTCTGAGAAAACAGAATACTGGGTTGAAATCAAAGGCAGAAATAGTTTCATGGAGTTCAATGGTTTCTGGTTATGTTTGGAATGGTAGATATGAAGATGGTTTAAAATGTTTCAGGTTAATGATTCGTGAACTAGTTTTAGTTGATATTTGGACTGTCACAACTGTTATTTCTGCTTGTGCTAATGCTGGGATTATGGATTTTGGTCGGCAGACACATGCCTACACTCAGAAAAATGGGCATAGATTAGATGCCTATTTTGGGTCCTCCCTAATTGACATGTATTCTAAATCTGGTAGCTTGGATGATGCCTGGATGATTTTCCGGCAAATCAATGAACCAAATGTTGTTTTGTGGACTTCAATGATCTCTGGCTGTGCCATAAATGGTCAAGGGAGGGAGGCAATTCATCTTTTTGAAGGAATGTTGAAGCAGGGAATTATACCAAATGAGGTTACCTTTTTAGGAGTTTTGAATGCATGCAGCCATGTAGGGCTGCTTGAAGAAGGTTGTAGATATTTTCATGTGATGAAAGATGCTTATTGCATTGATCCTGGAGTGGAACACTGCACTTCGATGGTTGATCTTTATGGTCGAGCCGGTCAAATAATTGAGGCAAAGAACTTTATCTATGAAAATGGTATCTCTCACTTGACTTCTGTATGGAAATCACTTTTATGGTCTTGCCATCTTCATAAAAATATTGAGATGGGAAAGTGGGTTTCTGAAATGCTACTTCAAGTTACACCATCTGATTCAGGAACCTATATTTTGCTATCCAATATGTGTGCTTCTAACCATAAATGGGATGACGCTGCTCGGGTAAGGAGTTCAATGCATCAAAAAGGTATCAAGAAGCAGCCTGGTCAATCTTGGATTCAGCTAAAGGATAAAATCCACAGTTTTTATATGGGAGATAGGTCTCACCCACAAGATGAGGACATATATTCATATCTGGAGACTCTAACTGGAAAGTTGAAGGAAATTGGATACTCCCTTGATGTGAAACTAGTCATGCAGGATGTAGAAGAAGAACAGGGTGAAGTACTTATTGGTCATCACAGTGAAAAGCTTGCATTAATCTTTGGTGTCATCAACACTTACCCTGGGACACCCATTCGAATTATGAAGAACCTCCGCATTTGTACTGATTGTCATAACTTCATCAAGTATGCTTCTCAGCTTCTAGGAAGGCAAATAATTGTGAGAGATATCCATAGGTTCCATCATTTTAAGAATGGTAGTTGCTCTTGTGGAGATTATTGGTGACAAAAGGCAAAACACCTTATATATAATTACTGGCACCAATAAGGCATTGATCTAGTGGTGTAAGATTTCGCTAGATTCCTATAAAAAATCAAAAGCTCAATTCCTAGGAGCGACATTTGTTGGAAGATACAACATGCATTTTGAAATGGATTAGTTCCTTACCTATAGGGTGAGAGGATACCTTTAATAGTACTAAAATAATTATTCATGCACGATTCTACCATCTCCTTAATATATTTATTTTTGATCATATCTTATCTAGTGTGTCAACTCATCCAATACAACATTTTCATTTTTGTTACATAGAGTTTATTCTTTTGTTGACATTTAATCGTCTAATATTCAGACTCATAATATTGTGGGGTTTTATAATTGTGTGGGAAACTTTGTTTTTAAGTTTGAGTGATACATTTTATGAACAGTAAATTTTGCCCTCACAGGAAGCACATATCAATTGATTTACAATTTTGATGAGTTATGAGTTAATGCGATAGCATTTTACAATTTCAAAAAATGGCAATTAATTCAGTGGCCAACCAAGTTCATTCTATTTTGGAAATAGTAAGAATCCATAATGAGAATATTTTAACTTCCTACACTCGCAACTTCAATACAAAATTTGTCAACATTGTTATAGATAAATTTTCCTTTAAAAACACAAATTCCAGTTACAACATGAAGAGTTGATTAAAAACAAACACTCTCATACTATAGTACTTTGTCATGGCTTCACACTCCTACCCTCATTCCAAAATGCCTCTCATCACCTTCTTCTTCATGCTTATGCTGGATTCTTCACCCCAATGGGTTCTAGTATTGGTACCGCTCATTTATCAGGATCAGCATGTCTCAAAGTTTCTTCTGCTGAATTTGTTGAGTTAGTGAGGGAAGTTATTGATATTTTGGAACAAGTTTCTTCCATGTTGTCCAAGTTTAGTAGTGGCTTGGGAAATTTTTGTATTTCTCATGCTATTGCCGATTGCCTTGATTTGTGCTTGATTTGTCATCTGATGACCTCACTTGGTCTGAATCTGCTACACAAGATCCCAAAGCCCTTCTGACCACCTTTCAAATCAACAAAATGGTGCATTAACTCCTCTGAAAAATTCACCAAACACAACAGTCAGTAAGGTAACCATAGGAACCAACCACTCTAAGACATGGCATAATGACAAGTTTTTTAAAAAAGAGACATAGCACTTCCTTTGATCCCACGTCTGGTATCCAGTTTGTAAGGAATATGACAAGGTGTGATTCAGAAACTCCACAGTCAATCAACAATTTGACGTTATATGCCGTTCTACTTGAACAAAAGAAAAAATAAACTACATACTATGCAAGCTACAGTATATTCACCAAACAGCAAAAGAATATGTACTACGTCCTATGTTGGGGATATGTAAGATTCTATTCGCAAATCTTCCATACGTGAAGCGCGCAGGGCCTTGAAACCAAATACATTACTTATAATGGAAGTAAATATGGTAGTAACAGAACCTTCTTCAAAAAGGTCTAAAGGATCAGCTACATAAGCAATAAATTGATTTTTTTCTCCAGCAACGGGCTCGATGCGATAGCATCGTCTTTTGTAGCGATCAAGACTGTAAACCCATCGGTCCACACAGTCGTCCAGGTACCAGTAGAAGATTCGGCAGCTACTGTGGCACCTGCTTCTTCAGGCGGAACTTCAGGTTGAGGAGTTACTCGGAATGCTGCTAAGATATCAGTATCTTTGGTTTTATAGTCAGGAGTATAATAAGTCAATTTATAATCTTTAACACCGGCTTTGAACTCAACACTTGCTTTAGTCTCTGTTTGTGGGACATAAATCCCTCCCTACAACTCATGAATTAAGAATTCTCACAACAACAACAAGGTCTACTCGACTTAGGGGTTAATGAAACCTTTCGCCGTTGATGCCTTCCGCTGCTGCCGCCGGAGAAGGAGAGAAGAAGAAGGATGAAATGGGTTTGGGGATTGCATCCCACCCCTTTTGATGTTTTCACGTCAATGAGGAGGGGTAAACCCTTTGTTGGGCCTGATTCATTTTTGTTTCATACTTGGGGTTCTTTAAAAACAAATTATCTTTACATTTTATTACTTAATTCTTTCAATTATTCTTTTTTTATGTTTATTTGTTGTATCACTTCCAATATTATTATTTACTCTAGTACACTACAGTGAAGTGTGTGTTAATTAGTATGTTTCATATTTTTAGTGATGGTCACTATACTTTATCATAATTTACTTTAACATTGGTTCCAATAAAATTAAAATCCATCCTTTAACAATAGAATAAATGAATAAAGTATTTTAAATAGAGTTTGGTAGTTAGGTCTATAGCTCGTGTCATTTCTTCCTTTCCGCTCTGAAAGTGAAAGTCGGTCTACAACCAGCGTTGTATCTTTGCTATCAATCACATGTTCCTAAAATATAATCTATTTAAAATTATCTATTAAAAATTAAACATCTTTTAATTATTTATAATAATGTATTAAAAATCAAACTTATATTATTTATAACCATATATTAAAAAAATAAACATGTTTTAAATATTTTTAACGGAGTTTGGTAGTTTGGTCTACAAACTGTGTCATTTCTTCCTTTCCACTTTAAAAGTGGAAAGTCGGTCTACGACAAATATTTTTGTTTTGCTATCAATCTCATCTTTTAAATTATTATTATATGTTAAAAATTAAACATCTTTCATTCATAATTATTTATAAAAATTTAAACATCTATTAATTATTTGTGAACAGAGTTCAATAGCCCGTCTACGACCTGTGTCATCTCTTCCTTTCCATCATAAAAGTGGAAAGTCGATCTACGATTTGTGTTGTCTCTTTTCTATTAACTCTTACCTCATAAAATTATAAAAATATTTCTATCATGAAAGCTACAATTTTAATCAAACCAAATCAAACTAAACCAAACAAATTAACCAATCAACTTTTATAACCAGAACTACATAGTCTTGATTTCCTATTACACCTAAGGATATGTAGGAGCAAGATAACCTCTTGTCAGACACAAATATAAAACATAGCATATTTTGCTTTAGTAGTTATGTTTTTAATAAATAATTTCTAAGGGTATAAAAGTCTATGTTATTAGTGAAGCTACCGTTTTAATACGGGCGGACAGGGTGCTAATACCTTGCCCGATTTGTTTTCTAAGTTTTAACCGCTAAAAACATAATGGCGACTCCAACTCAATTGTGGGAGGTAGAAATCGAGTTCACCTCTTCCTAAGTTGCAGAGCCGGTCTTCCAACCGAAAATTGGGTCGCGACACATTTCTATTACATATGACACTTGAAATACTTCATCTTCATCCACCCGACTTGAATCTAACATTTTTGATATGGATGCGGGGATACATTAAACAAATATAAAATATTAGTCTCCAATATGCATACATGTCAAACACAAACATAACAACTATTATGAGTGTCCATCGTTCCTTGTAGTAAAATAATAAAAATCCCAGTTGTTATATACATTCTTTTATACGATGTTAGACAAACCAATCATTTCAATCTAGATATCTATGATGTATTTCCCTCTATACGCCAACACCAAAATGCCAATGAAGCAGAACAGATTAGATAAAGGTTCTATTTTGATACTCAATCAACTAAGTTCTGATCAGATTGGAAGTGTTATTCTTCATGACTCTTAACTCTAACATCTTTATTTAAAAGAACTAACAAGTTACCGTGCATTCGCACGAGACAATATATTTTTGTCGTATGATTTAGAACATGTATATTTCTTGTGCATTCGACTGAATATATAAAAACACATGTTTCCTAAACTATTGTTGGTTTCATGCATGGTTAAAACATATGTTTCAAAAATATTAAACTGAAATTAATAAAAAAACAACTACAAAATAAACAATTTTAATAACAAAAAGTTTTGACATTAATTATCACTAATTAAACAAGAGAATAATGTATCTCCTCATATCAGAAGATAACTTATCTCCTCTAGTCAGTAAAAATGTGACATGTGTGCTATTTTGTTTATTTTTAAAAATATTTTTATAGAAAATGATGAAACATGACACATGTCATGATTTCACTAGCAGGAGGAGATAACTTATCTCATTATACCAGGAGATACTCCATTCTCATTAAACAATGATATATACTGTCAATGTACACCGCTTATAACTCCAAAAAACTAAAAATCAACAAAATAAATACATGTTTGGAACATGTGTAAAGGGACCATGGTAGCAAAAATGTGGTCACGCATGGCATTGCAGAACCATCCAAAATATATACATAAAACATAAACAATCATTCATTTTTCAAAGTGCTCCTTAGTCGAACAAACTCGACCAGGATTGTTGTAAAATTAAAAACAAAAACAAATAAATTATAGCTCCATTAAAAAAGTAAGCAAAAATTGAAGATCGTAGATAATATTATTACATAGTTAGATACACATTCAAATTTGTCATCTTCTTTTTAGTTAAGACTCCTATGATGATATATGAAAATTATTTACAACAACTTGAATTTTACCCATGTTACATCATGTTGTCATAAAAAAGTGAATAAATAAAGAATTAAAAAATTCGATTAAATGTTAAAACACTCTTCGATCAATGAAAATCGTTTGTAGTGAATGAGTTCCCTATCTTTCAACATGCCAAAGACTTGTGATCCTCACCTCTCACTTCCAAGTATCCTTTGATGAATTAATCTCTTCATTGAGATTTTCAACATATTTAAACAAACTTTTGTAATAAAGATAATCAATGTAATATAAATGATAATATATAATAAACAAAAACAAAGCACTAACCCCTTAAATGAAAATATATAGACAAACATATACACAATTCACATCATGAAGCAAGCAAAGAACAATTAAAAAATAAAGGCATCAACATATTTAAACAAACTTTTGTAATAAAAAAACCATTAAAGTAAAGCTACTAATTACCCAGTACGGTAATGATCTCAACCACAAATTTATCAATAGTGGTGTTATTATTATTCATTAATTAAGCAGATGATATGAAAGGTCAAATGAGTATGGGTTGACTTTGATCATGTGTGGTAGTGTGTATGTTAGGAAGTGAAGCCTTTTAGGAGGGAATTTTTTTGCTGAGAGCTTGACACGTGGCATGGAGGAACATTATTTTCTTATATATAGTTATAGATGAGGTTTGGTACTAAATATTCGGACCTGCCTGGCTCAATAGAAACAACCAAGTGTTTAATTCATAATACCCAGTATCATAAAAACATAATTAATGTAACAAAAATATAAATAAAAAAGTAAAATAAAAGTGTGTTGAGGAAACTTTTGATTATTTAGGTCATCTTTGTGGGATAAAATATGGTTACACTTCCTCATGACTTAGCTTTGTTTATCACTGACTACAAAAATATAAAGCTTTCAAATTGGTATGGTTGTGGCTTCATTGTCTAAAGATATTTCTGATGTACTTTTTCTTTAAATAAATGTGATTATCTTGTATTTTCCTACTTGGTCTGCTTCCATAAAAAAACCATGGGTTGAGACTTAAGAGGACCTTGATCAAAAGTTAAAACCTTTTAAATTTGCCTATATATTTTGGTAATGGTATCATTGTGGCTTTTGGTGGGAATGCTTGAAATATGTTATTGTATTAGTCTCATATTGCATAGTATTGGAATAGAGTAGAGCAATCAATGATATATTGGACTCAAGTCCCTTGTTATAATGTGAACCAAATATAAGACCAAATAGAAATACGCCATGGGAAGGTGGGCCCATGAGTGTGTTAGGGTTTGTAATCCTTATTCTGTAATAATATCTTGGTAGCTGCTCAATGCTCTCAGGAATGTAGGCACGATTGCCGAACCCTATTAAATTCTTTTGTACCATACCAGGACATGGGAGAAATCCAACAAGAAGTAGAGCAAACAGTAGCAGAGCAACATCAGGAAATGTCTATCACGTGGAAAACTAAAAAGGATCATCCACTCGATAGGTGCTAGGTGATATATCTACGGAAGTGGTAACCTGTAGCTCTTTACGAAACTTTTGTAATTTTGTTGCATTCGTGTCTCAATTAGAGCCTAAGACCATCGATGAAGCCATCAATGATGTACATTGGGGCATAGCTATGCAAGAAGAGCTAAACCAGTTCGAGCGAAACAATGTGTGGAACTTGGTCCCCAAACCAAAAGATCATCCCGTTATTGGCACTAGATGGGTCTTCCGTAATAAGCTAGATGAATATGGCTTAATAATTAGAAATAAGGCTCGCCTAGTGGCCAAAGGCTACAATCAGGAGAAGGGCATCGATTATGATGAGACCTACACTCCTGTAGCCAGACTTGAGGCCAGTAGGATGCTCTTGTCAGCATCAATCATGAACTTTAAACTTTTTCAAATGGATGTTAAAAGTGCCTTTTTAAATGGATATATTCAAGAGGAGGTGTATGTAGACCAACCACCAGGGTTTGAAAACTTCAAATACCCGAACCATGTATATAAACTCAAGAAGGCCCTCTATGGCCTAAAACAGGCTCCCAAAGCATGGTATGATAGATTGAGTTCGTTCCTTCTAGAAATAGGGTTCGAAAGAGGTTTGGTCGACACCACTTTATTCATTCGTAGATCTGATAATCATGTTTTACTCGTACAAATATATGTTGATGATATTATCTTTGGATCTACTAATGACATCATTT
>NW_017720322.1:6693-6963 GCF_001865875.1 Lupinus angustifolius | reverse complement strand
TACACCTATGGCATATGCATGTTATCTGGACATAGATGAAAAGGGAAAAGCGATTGAGGTAACCAAATATCATGGGATAATCAGCTCCTTATTGTATTTAACTACTAGTCGCCCCGATATTATATTTAGTGTTTGTATGTGTGCTAGGTTTCAAGCTTTGCCAAAAGAATCGCATTATATTGCTGTAAAACGTATCATTAGATATCTAAAAGGAACTATTCATATGGGATTATGGTATCCTAGGGATGCCTCACTATCCTTGGTAGGTTA
>NW_017720322.1:0-6687 GCF_001865875.1 Lupinus angustifolius | reverse complement strand
GACTTCGCTGGGTGTAAGTTGGATCGTAAAAGCACTAGTGGGACTTGTCACCTATTAGGTAGCTCCCTAGTTGCATGGCACAACAAAAAGCAAGCGTGTGTTGCTTTGTACACCGCTGAAGCGGAATACATTGCCGCTGACGTGTGTTGCGCTCAAATCCTTTGGATGAAGCAACAACTTAAGGACTTTGGGCTCATATTAGAAAAGATCCCTATTAAATGTGATAACACGAGTGTCGTTAACCTTTCCAAGAATCCCGTCTTGCATTCTAGAACTAAGGATATTGAAATAAGACATCATTTATTGCGTGATCATGTTTAAAAAGGTGATTGTATATTAGAATTTGTTGAAGCAACTAAACAATTGGCAGATATTTTCACCAAGCCCCTCTCATGAGATACGTTCTATGTTCTTCGAAGAGAACTAGGAATCCTTGATGAAAAATATCTTGATTAATTTTTTTGTGATTGTCTTGCATGATCCCTTTGAATGCTTTGTAAATGATGATTGAATGCTTATGATTCCTTGTATAATCCATGACTCTATGCTTAAAAGCTTTAAATATATTTGATAGCTTAAAATCAAATTATCCAATTAAGTTTGAAATCCATTCATGCTTTTAAAAACATCCAAAACGCTGAAACTAATGCATTTAATCGATTAAGTAACTTAATTAATCGATTACCTGGGCCAAAACTTTTAAAACTAGCATTTTCAACTCAGGTTAATCGATTAAGTGATGTTGTTAATCGATTAACGACATCAATATATCAGAAACATAAGCATTTTTTGACATTTTTTCAAAACCTCATTCATCACCTTTTCTCTCAAAATCTCAGAGGAACAAGTCCAACATCATCGCGTTGATCCTTAGTTTAGTCTTCCTAGCTAATGGACCTTGTGGGTCCTGTTTCCTCTTGAGATCTTATGTTTTGTATTGCATTGCTATTTTTATTTGGATTGTAACAACTCTATATCTACTGTTGAACTACTGCTTTACATTTTGTGGTAAAATGATTTCGAATTATCGCGTTTACACTTGATTATTAATTATGTTGCATATAGCACTTTACTTTGTTTGAAATGAATCTTAATCATGATTAGTATATGTGATTATATTGAATGATTCTGCCTATTGCAAACTGCTCAAATATATCAAATGCTTAATCATTATGTGCTTGATTTGCTTCTGCGTAATCTTTCATGCCATTCAAACTGTGTTGTGGCTATCTGCTGTGAATTTAATCGATTAACGGTTTCACTAAATCGATTAAATGATGTAAAATTGTGAATTTATTCAAGCTTCTTTACAGTTGGTTAATTGGTTACATACCCAAGGTTAATTGATTAATTACAGTCTGTCATAACCATAATAACTCTTCTAACTTTTGACTAGAATTGAACATGTTTATCTTTTTGATAATGTCAAAAGGGGGAGAAAGGTTGCTTGTTGTGTTACATACATTTTGCAGGTTGTATAATGCTTTTTGCAGGTTGTATAATGCTTTTTGCAGGTTGTATAATGCTTTTTGCAGGTTGTATAATGCTTTTTGCAGGTTGTATAATGCTTTTTGCAGGTTGTATAATGCTTTTTGCAGGTTGTATAATGCTTTTTGCAGGTTGTATAATGCTTTTTGCAGGTTGTATAATGCTTTTTGCAGGTTGTATAATGCTTTTTGCAGGTTGTATAATGCTTTTTGCAGGTTGTTCTATTAAGCTTGCGTACATAATTTTGCTTACCTACAAGGAAGCAATGCGCTTTAACTTTGTTCTTAGGAAAACAACCTTTGTCAACCATTCTGCAAAATCATCATCAAGCTTATCCATCAACAATTGAAGAATTTTGATGAAGTGTTTGTCATCATCAAAAAGGGGGAGATTGAAAGTTCAAAGTGTCAAGGATAGCAATAGCATGTCTTTGCCTATGTTTTGATGAAGACAAGGTTTTAACAAAGCTTGAAGATGGCTCAACAATCAACATGCCTTATGCTCATTTGGTCATATCTAGGGTGTAAATTGAGTCTATAATCTAAGTAGTGTATGATGTGTGCCTTAGTAAGTGAGTATAGGTTAGGTGAACCTAGGTGCTAGCCTCTTAAGCCATCTTAATTGTCATATTTTATTCATGAGACATATCATCTAGTTAATTGTATATTCATGCATCTATCATACATGTTATATATGCATATTAGGCATAATATAATTGGTAAAACATGTATATATATTGAGCATAACATATGAGAAGTTTACCATTTGAAACATATGCATAAATGTTCCAGTTAATCGATTAACGTGGTAACTTAATCGATTAACCCAACTGCTTTTCTTTTAAATATGTGTTTTCTGTTTCAACTGAACTTTGTGTCATTTTGTTGCCCCGTTAATCGATTAAAGAGAAGCCTTAATCGATTAACTAGTCTATTAATTGTTATAACTGAAATTTGTTTTAACTGTTTAATTGTTTAACTGTTTTGCAATGAATGTAACCGCCTATTCTCTATGCTATAAATACAAGGTATTGTTCAGAAAACCATAGCATTGCATTCTATTGTATAGGGTTCAGAGCATTTTGCATACGTATTTTACTGTGTTTTTGCAAGAGAGTTGCATGCGTGAGAAGAGAGATTATGATGGCTTAAACTGTGTTTATGTGCTTACTGTTTTTGCATAATTTTGTATCCATTCTTATCTTGCTCACACGCTCATGATTAGATTTTGTTAGAGAGAAATCATTTGTATACTGATATTGATTAACTCATTTAAATCTTGATGGCTTAAGTGGTTAGTAAAAGGGTTAATCGTTGCGTCTTTATCTTGTCATATTTTAAGCATTATTGTGCTTAGTATACCTTGCTGTTTAACGTGTTTTTTGTGTAGTCTGGATTTATCTCTTGGTCTGGGATCACCACAGATATTGAGGTTCTTCACCAAGGCTAGGAGGTCTTGATTTGAGGGTAAGAATCTTGGCTGGGGCTAGTTCGCGAGAAAGGTTTTCTCAGAGTCGAAGGGTAGAGTCAAACCAAGGATTTAGAGATCCTAGATATCAAGAAGGGAGTGTCCTATGTGCTTGTAATTGAATTGGTATTTGTATCCATATTTCAATATTGTGAAGAAAGAAAATCTCCCTGATCCAGAAGGGGAGGCCTGGATGTAGTTTGCAGTGGACCGCAAACGAACCAGGATAAAAATCCTTTTTGCACTGTTCTTTCTCTCTTTATCTTCTTTATGTTTCTTGCCATTATAAATTGATTCTGGAATTGACAAGTTGGATATTTGTTTACTGCCATATACTCAATAATTGTGCGTAAAAATATCTGTATTATATATGTTCAATTTTGTTTTAATTACTATGAAAATTGCATGTCTGATCATTCTGTTCTATGCAATAGTTAATCAATTAAACCATGTTGTTAATCGAATAAATGGGCTGTTTCCAGAAGTTGGGTTTTGGTTCAAGAAGTGGTGATTGATAACCGCTACACCTATTCAACCCCCTTCTAGGTGTTCCTAGGCCACTGATACCTAACAACTTTGTCTACTCGCTTAGGAGTGAATCCAACAAACATGTGCCCATGTCCGATATTATAGATATGTTTGGTTGTGGAGTAACGTATACCGAAGATTATAGAATAACCACTCTCAAGCTTCTTTGGTCTCCCCTTCAAGAATGGTAAAGACAATTAGAAATGCATGTCTCTTACCATCTTGTGAACTAGCTACTAGTATCCTTCCAATATATTTCCCGATCAAGAATGTCCTATCTACTGGTAGAATTAGTTTGCAATATGCAAAAAATTTAGTGCATGACTTGAAAGCCCATAACACATTATCAAGAATGAGTACCAACTTCCTTCACTAGTGCCTTTATTGGTATACCAAGATCTTCATATACCAAATAAACAATACAATTGAAAATGAATGATGAATTTAATTTGTTGTGATATTAAGATAAAAAAGTGGATCCTCTTGTATGTGCTTTATTGATTTTCTTAATCTCCCAAATATCACGTCTTACATTAAGAGATGCATAAATTCAACATTAACACCCCGAACCAAAATGTTTGCATCAACCAACATATTTATCTCGCCTAGACTCTACAAAAATATAGTCAAATTAGTTGTTAATGTGATATTCTTTAATTATATTTATTATTGTTTGTTCAGATTCAAACTGTATCCCGACAAACAAACTTTTATCATTACTATATTGAACCAGTTATTCCATGTCATGAATCTCGACAACCCTCTAAATTAGTGCTACTGAAAAAGGACGAGGGAGTAATATATGTTATATTACCAGGTTAATTGAGTAACAAACCTAACCTCATTATCATCATCACCACCATATAACTTAATATCTTTATTCTCACTGAAATCCTTAATAATATATCTTATAATAACCATTTTCATCAATAAAACTATTATTGATAAGTAACATAATGAAAATAAAAACTTATAAGTAGTAATAGTAAAGTTATCTTATGTAGTAGAAGAATAAAATCAGTGAATATAGAAGGGTAATTTTCTCCCGTATTGAACTGATGTATATATATTCCTTGGAAGAAATTTTTTTTAAAATAATTTATAAATAACGTGTCTTGGCCACGATTTTACTAAAAACAAAAAATAAAAAAAATCATGCATCAAAAGAATAATTTCACTTAAAAATTCTAAATAATATATGGAATCGTGCATGTAGGGCAAAATTTTATGCAAAATAGAAAAGTTAAAGATCGTGAGTATGATGTCCAATTTTGTGGATAAAATTTTAAAGAGCAAGATACCTGGAGGTAGCCATAGTTTTTGTAAAGAACATGGTTGCTAGCCACAATTCCAAAGGTTAAAAATTAAGAAAATGAAGTCATACATGATATCTACAACTGCCCCACAAACTCCACCATTCTGATAGTATTTTCAAAAGGTGCATCCATATTGTAATATTTAAGTTATGGTGCACCTCCTAAGCAAAGTTTTCGTGTTAGTGACGTTATAGTACCACTTGCATGTGTAGCAACAAGTCAGCATCTGTGATAGTTGTGGGGATAAGAGTTAGCTAGTATGCAATATCCGACAAGTTTAAATCGTGTTGCATATAGTAGCATTATTAATGTTGTATTGGTCACAAAACTAGTTAGGATATTGATATCGTTATATGGAAGTTCAATAAGTAATTTACTAATTAAGTTGCATTCTTGTATAATTAGATATACATATATATTATAGAGTAAAGACCTATTATGGTCTTTTAGAATTTTTGCGAGAACCAAATTGATCCTTTAAAAATTGAAAAATCTAAAATGATCAGAAAAATATAAAATGACTCAAATTAGTCCTTTTAATATACAAATGTAAATGTAGGTCAAATTGTGGATTTTTTCAATCATCAATTACTCACATAAATGTCATAAAATTAATAAATAATTTTATTTATATCATTTGTTAAAACAAAATGTGTGACTTGATTATATAGCATGTTTTAGAAGTATAAAAAAGATAGTGATTATGTGTTTGACCTTATGCAATATATGAATGTGTGAGCTATATAAATGCTGTACTATTACCATGAGGTTAGGTTCACCAGTTTTTCGGTTTAATCGATCAATACGGTACAACAATGCCCCAAATAGTTGCTCTATTCCAACAACTTGACATTGTCCTTGTCAAATAGTTGTTAAGTTAACAATGACTATTGATATCATTGGGATAAGTATTTTATGGCATGTAACTTATTAAACAGTAATGTTATATATGTGCAATTTTTGTGACGACTTTATAATGTCATTGGTGTATAACGGTCTTATTCATAATGTCTATGATAGTCACAGGGATAAGAATCGGCTAATATGCATTTCTCGACGACTTTAAATGGCACATACATGGACCTTTTCCATTACTTAACGTAGCCTTTGTTATATAGTTGTTCTATTTGCGGTGATTATTAGTATCTGAGAGTAAGTATTTGTTGGTATGCAATTCCAAACTATATTAAACTTTGCTTGCAAATACATATACCATTCACAATGTCACAATATCTTTCTGACATTTATGGTATGTTGGAAATTTTCCATGAATAATCCTTAGATTGAAATGCGGAAATCCAAATGATCATGGTTTTGTTCCTATAACACAATGTTTATGCCCATACATAAACCCAATGGAACAACCATGATCCAGACCGAAGAAACCCCAATTGATTTCATGGTGAAGAAGAAGAGCATACATTGATTAGCCATTTGGAATCTCGAAGGTATGTGGGTGTGATGATCTTCCAGATGTTAGAGCGCATGATGGTTTTCCTTTTGCTTCTATAGAGGGGAATGAGAATTCCTAGTAGTTCTTGATGCTAGATGATAAGTTACCTTATGGAATTGTGATGGTGTGTTATATTATCTTTGATAACTCCTCACAATTCCCTTTATTCTCATCAGCCTACTTAACAAAACCCGTTGCTCTATAAATGGGGACCATAACCCATAAAAGTAACTGAAGCGGTTACTGCTTAAGTTGCAATAGTTCTAATTCAGTCCCTTCATCAAATCAGAAATTGCCTGAATGTATCTACACCTATAATATTTCATGTCACATATGTCCTTAGCCACCAAATTAATTACTGAAGATCATTTTATATTTTTGGCTAATTAAATAATGGTCATAACAAAATTATAGAATTATATCCGTGACCCATAA
>NW_017720321.1:0-702 GCF_001865875.1 Lupinus angustifolius | reverse complement strand
TGGTCCTACTTAACTTTAGTGAGATCCTTAATAATAACATAAAACCTTATTGTACAAAGTATAAAGACAGAATACCAAACTAAATGATTAATCAACCGAAGTTTGAATACAAAGTATCCATACATAATACTAAAATTACATAGAATATAATGAAGGTGTACACATTCTAACTCCCACTAAACCAAAAAATCCTCACATTGTAGAACATACATGTGAGCAGTATGCTCATGAAAGACCTAGGGTGTGATAGCTTTTGTAAGAGGATCCGCAATCGTGGAGTTAGTGCCTAAATGTTCTATGGAAAGCTGTCCACTTTGTACTTTTTCCTAAACAACTAGGAACTTAATGTCGATGTGTTTCGACTTTCCTGAACTCTTATTGTTGTTGGAGAACAACACGGCTGATCTATTCTCACAATATAACTTTAGTGGTCTTTCAATTCTTTCCACAATTCATAGCCAGTGACAAAATTTCTCAGCCATGATGACTGATGTGATGCCTCATAACATGCTATATATTAAGCTGCCATGGTGGATGATGCCACAAGAGCTTTTGGCTGCTTTCCAATGATCCATTCCTGGATTACTCATATATCTGCCTAAAACCCCAACTATGAATGTTATATCCGGACGCGTACAAACTTGAGCATACATAAGACTCCCTACAGCTGATGCATAAGGGATCTTTTGCATTTCCTGAATT
>NW_017720320.1:0-33329 GCF_001865875.1 Lupinus angustifolius | reverse complement strand
TTCCTAATACAAACGAAGCTTCACCATGATCCTTCATTTCAAAATTACTGGATAGAAATTTCTTGGTTTCTAATAAGGTACCCACATCATTAGTGGAAAGCAGTATGTCATTCACATACAAGAGCAAGAAAATATACTTGCTCCCACTGAACTTGTGATACACACAATCTTCAACTGAACTCATCTCAAAACCAAAAGAGAGAATCATCTCATGAAATTTGTGGTACCACTGACGAGACGCCTATTTTAGCCCATAGATGGATTTTGTCAATTTGCCAACCATATTCTTTCGGTCTCCTGTTATAAAGTTTTCTGGTTGCACCATATAAATCTTTTCATTAATGTTTCCATTTAGAAAAGCTGTTTTGACATCCATCGGATGAAGCTCCAAATCATAATGTGCTACGAGAGCCATGATTATCATAAGAGAGTCTTTCGTTGAAACTGGAGAGAAATTCTCTTTATAGTCAATCCCTTCCTTCCGAGTAAAACCCTTAGCTACAAGACGCGCCTTTTACCTCTCTACATTACCATTAGAATCCCGCTTGGTCTTAAAAATCCATTTGCAACCAATGGGTTTCTTACCTTCTGGTAATGGGACAAGTTCCCAAACTTTATTGTCTTGCATGGATTTATACTCCTCTTTCGTTGCTTCAATCCACTTTTCCGAATTGGAACTTTGGATGGCTTCACGAATGTTTAATGGATCCTTATCCATTAAGCCATCACCCTCATGTTCCACGAGAAAGCAAATGTAGTCATCTGGAATTGCATTTCTCCTTTCTCTAGTGGATCTACGCAAAGCTATTGGCTCTTCCAACTCTTGTCCATGTTCTTGAGGGTTTTGAAAAATATCCTCTTAAAGAGATGGTGACACACAACCCCAGCTTGGAAAGATTATTAAAAAATATCCCTGGAGGTTGAGCTTTTGTAAATATATCTGCCACTTGATCACAGCTAGCAATTGGTAAGAGATGTACAACACCATTTGAGACCTTGTCTCTAATGTAATGGCAATCAATCTCTATGTGCTTAGTCCTCTCATGAAGCACATGATTAGCAGCTATGTGAAGAGCAGATTGATTATCACAATATAAAATAATAGAACCAACACCACTTAGTTGCAAATCATTAAGAAGGTATAGGAGCCATTGGCCCTCACAATGAGTAAGAGCCAAAGCTCTGTACTCTGCCTCTGCAGAGGATCTAGACATAGTCTTTTGCCTTTTACTTTTCCAACTAATCAAAGATTCTCCAAGGAAAAAACAAAAACTAGTAACTGTTCTTCTTGTCTCAATACAAGAAGCCCAGTTAGAATCACTGAAGCCTCTTAAAGCGATGGTGGTTTGAATAGGAAAAAAAGGCATTTTCATGGAGCACCTTTGATATATTTCAAGATTCTTATGGCAGCCCTAAAATGATCAACAGTAGGAGCTTCTAGAAATTGACTCAAATGTCCAACAGAGAATGATATTTCAGGTCTTGTATGAGTAAGATAAACCAACTTACCAATGAGTCTTCTATAGGAGGTTACCACAGAAAACAATGCACCAGAAGTAATATGAAGCTTAACATTATTGTCCATAGGAGTAGTAGAAGATTTTCCAGCAAGCAAACAAGATTCCTGAAGTATGTCGAGGGCATACTTCCTTTGACAGAGACTTATCCCATCCTTACTTCTTGCTACTTCAATTCCTAAGAAATACTTAAGTGTGCCAAGATCTTTGATGCTAAATTTTTTGTCAAGTATGTTCTTTATAGAATTTATTTCATCAAGGTCATCTCATGCAACAACAAGATCATCTACATATACAAGAATCACAGTATAGTTATTGCCATTTATTTTGGTAAACAAAGAGTAGTGTACTCTAAACTGAACATACCCATCTTGAACTAAAACAACAGTGAGTTTGGTATTCCATTTCCTGCTTGCCTGTTTTAGACCATATAGAGACTTATCTAGTTTTCAAACAAGAGAAGAATTAGGTATGTTAAGGCCAGAGGGAGGTTTCATGTAAACTTTCTCAACTAAATCACCATGTAGGAAAGCTGTATTAACATTTAGTTGATAAAGATACCATTTCTTTATAGCAGCAAGAGCAACAATGGTTCTAATGGTGGTCATTTTAATGACTGGACTAAAGTTATCAATGTAGTCAATTCCTGCAGTTTGAGTGTATCCTTTAGCCACTAGTCTAGCCGTGTATCTCTTTATACTTCCATCAGCATTATGTTTTATTTTGAAAACTCATTTACAACCTATGGCTTTCTTATCACTAGGTAGTTCAGTCAAAATCCAAGTACTGTTTTTCTTGAGTGCCTTTAACTCAGTGTTAATGGCATCAATCCAATGTTGATGTTGGATTGCTTCAACATAACTCTCAGGCTCAGTATTGGAGCTAATGGCTAAAGTATAGTTTCTATGGTTGGGGGATAATCTCTTATAGGACAAGACTTTGGATAAAGGATATTTGACAACTTTCTTACTTATGTAGGAGGCATTAGTTCCTAAAGAACAATGGTAGTCTTTTAAATAGTTAGGAACATTTCTTTGTCTAGAGGATCTTCTTAAGTCATTATTGGTATTATTGTTGTAATCAAGGATTCATCTTGTTGGTTCGGTTGGTGATCTTTAGTATCTAAAATGTGATCATCACTACCTTCTATTATGTGAAGCTCATTTTGACAACCAGGTTCATGGCTCACATCATGATCAAGATAGTGATCCTTAATGCTAAAAGAAGAAGTAGGTAGAGATACATCATTGTCGTTTTTGACCAAATTCTTACTATCATCAAAAGGAAAACCAGTTTCATAGAAATTAACATTCCTAGACAAGAAAGTTTCTTTATTCATGCAATAAAACATTATATATCCCTTTATACCATGCTTAAAGCCAAGAAATACAGACTTTCTGGCTCTAGGATCAAGCTTTTTTCTATTATTAGTCAAAGTAGATGCAAAGCACAAACAACCAAAGACTTTAAGATTTAGAAGATTTGGCTCAAGATTGTAGAGGATCTCATAAGGAGATTTCTTATTAAGTAAAAGAGATGGTTGTCTATTAATCAAATACACAGCATGAGCAACACCATAATTTCAAAAACATTTTGGTAAGGATGATTGATACATAAGAGCTCTAGTTACTCCTAGTATGTGTTGATGTTTCCTCTCAACAATTTCATTTTTTTGAGGGGTTTCAACACAACTTTTTTGATGAATAATCCCTTTGGAGTTATAGAAATTATCTAATCTGAATTCAGGTCCATTATCAGACCTTATGGCTTTTATCTTACTCCCAAATTGGTTTTCAGCCATGTTAACAAAGGATTGAACAAGAATAGATGTCTCAGATTTAGCTTTCATAAAGAACAACCAAATATGCCTAGATTTATCATCCACAACAGTAAGGAAATATCTATGTCCTAGGATGGATGGGATAGAAATAGGACCCCATATGTCCATGTGAATGAGATAAAAAATGTGAATAGATTTTTTGTTACTATCATGGAAAGATAACTTTCTTTGCTTAGCATAATGACATATATCACATGGTTCAGTATTGACTTTATTATCTATGAAAGAGAACATTTTATTCAAGATGGCAAGCTTGGCATTGGAGGGATGACCAAGTCTTTTATGCCACAAGTCATAGTTGCCAGAATTGTTAGTTTCAGTTTTCTCAACATTGTTAACTAATCCATTGAAATTGTAATGTAAATTCTTAGCACTAACAATGTATAACCCTCTTTTTGCCTCAGCTGCACCAATCATCCTCAATGTGGACTCTTCCTACATCACACATTTGGAGTTGGTGAAAGTTAACTTGCAGAGGCTAATCTAGAAATAGAAATTAGATTAAAACTGAAGTTAGGAATGTAAAGAACATTGCTTAAACACAAATCATTGGAAAAGAAAACAGTTCCTGCAATGTTACTCACAACATTATTTCCATTAGGCAATCTAATTTGCATTGGATCTATTTTCTTGAAGGATTGGAATTCTGATAAGCAGAAGCAAACATGATCAGTTGCTCCTGTATCAAGAACCCAATCCTTTGATCCAATACCACAAGCCATGAGTTGAGGGTTACCTTGACTTAGAGAATCAACATTGGTAACATGATTTGTGACTTGATTTACTTGGTGATTGCCTGGTTCTTTAATCATAGCCAGAATGGCTTTATGTTGATCAGCAGTGAAGAATCCTATGCTTTCCTTGGTGTCTTGATCACTTTCTTCATTGCAATTAACAATGTTATTAATATTGTTGTTCTTATTGTAGTGAGGGGGAAATCCATGTTTCTTGTAACATGTGTCCACAGTGTGGCCAACCTTGTTACAATAGGAGAAAAACTTGCCATTAGAGCTACCTCTTCCTCTTCCTCCATTGTTCACAAAGCCTTTTCCTATACTAGCATTAGTGAAGGTTCCAAATCCTCTTCCCTTGGATTTTGGCCTACTAGCATTCTCATTAGATGTATTAGCAAGAATCCATACATCACCTAATTGATCATTTACATCTAGAAACTGTCTTTCTTGCTGACTAAGAAGAGAAAAGGTTTTATTTATGGATGGAAAATGATCCATAAGCATGATATGAGATCTAACAGTAGAGTAATTCTCATTAAGACCTCTTAAGAATCTGATGACATAGTCATTTTCCCTATAGGATATAACAAGAACAACAAGATTAGAGTCGCATTGCACTGGACATGAAGGTAATGGTCTGAAATTATTTAGTTCTTGCCATAAACCTTTTAGGTGTGTGTAATAGGCATCTATAGATAGATTTCTCTGCCTTGCACTATAGATTCATTCTTGCAAATCACAAATCCTGAAAACATCACCTTGATAATATCTCTCCTTCAGATCCTGCCAAACTTCAAGAGAGGTATCCAACCAAAGAATGCTTTGCTAGATTGCCTTGTCTATTGAGTGGTTGATCCATGAAAGCACAAGAGTATTACATCTGTCCCATGCTGCAAATGAA
Source organism: Lupinus angustifolius (assembly GCF_001865875.1). Classification (NCBI taxonomy): domain Eukaryota; kingdom Viridiplantae; phylum Streptophyta; class Magnoliopsida; order Fabales; family Fabaceae; genus Lupinus; species Lupinus angustifolius. Next base: position 28,337 of record NW_017720320.1, on the reverse strand, counting down.
GGATCTGTTGTGCTCGGTTTTAGAAGAGATCCATCTATGAATTGCAATTTGTTCTTGGTCTTTAGAGCCATCATCATGACTTTTGACCAGGAATGATAGTTTATTCCCGTTAATGGAGGAGATACCAATCCTACTCCAGGATTTTCATTTGGACTCATATAATAAGGGACTCAAGGGACCACTGAGAGGATTGATTAATGCAACAGTGCTTGTCATGATTGATTAAGAAAGAAAAACAAAGAAGCAAGAAGAAGATGAAGGAATATAAGAGTAGAAGAATCCGCAACAAAATATCAATTGATGCTATGATACCATCTTAGAAAGCAAAACTCCATTGATATAACTTTGCTTATTGAATGCAAAAGATGAAGAAAGGAAGAAGAAGTTTATGGAGAGTGAATAGAAAAACTAATCTTTCATTATATTGAAAAATTGAATGAATACAATTTGAAGGAAAAGAACAAATATATAAAGGTTGGTTCACAACAACCTATCTAACTAACTATAAGAGAATAATGTGAAGAAAGATTACACCAAAAACACAAAGCAATAAAATCCCTATTGTATAAACTCTGGTTGCTTGGCAGTGAAGTAACAATTGTCTAGTAATTCCTTTTAGGCTTTGAACTGTTGATGGTTGATCACATTCGGTCCAGGGAGTAAGTATGTAGCACTTGTCCATATGTTTGAATTCGTGATTGAGATTAGGTCCTTTATGATGCTCCAAGGATGTGTCAGTGTATTGAGAAACAGGGACCAAGTTAAGTTCATGCTGATCCATCAAGCCTTTTGTCTAGATTGAGGGATCTGTGTTATGTGGTATCGAGTTGGCTGAGATGGCCAAGCTTCCAATCAAGGCTGCTACCTCATGCTGCAATGGCTTGTCCAAGGAACCTAATCTGGAGTCTGCAACAATTGAATCATCATGCACCAACCTACAAGAAATCAACTTATGAGAATGAATTAAGTTTAACATGATTAGAAAACAATTTGTAACATGTTTCCATCAATATATTCACAAATTTGATGCAAAATAATGTTTGTCTGGTGAACACGAACCTCATTTTCAAGTTCAAGAATCTTCTTGCAATGTCAACCAAAAGACATGAATTTTATGTCAGTAAACTTGTATATCATGCTCTACAAAACCCATCACGTTTTAGGTTCCAATTTTTGAAGAAAAGAGGGATTCAATTGAAAAATAAAGATTCAAAATCGAACAAAAAAATTTGGACTAAAAATAGGGGAAAAAAGAATTTCAACTATGTCAAGTTCATGATTTTTCTTGCCATATCAATTAAACGACATGAATTTTATGTCAATAAACTTGTATATCATATTCTTCAAAACCTATAAGATTTTATGTTCGATTTTTTAAGAAAAGAGGGATTCAATTGAAAAAGAAAGATTCAAAATCGGAAGTAAAAAACATTGGACCAAAAATAGGGGAAAATAGAATTCCAACTATGTCCATTATAAACCATGAGGTCCTAATTCATGTAACCCTATCTCTAACACAAAATATATGAAAATCATTCATTGTCACAATATAATTAGAACACTTATTACGTCTCATATTGGTAATGTCAATCCACGGGCAAGCATCAGAAGTTCATGAGCATTATTTGATTAGTATCAATGAATGGTGTATTTGACTAACAAAACATCACATTATTTTCAACTCAAATCAGATTGTAAAAGCTGTAAAAGTGAAGTCATGGCTCTAGACCAATTTAAAAAAGGACAAGTTTATTATGCCTTATTCTAATTGGGTTACTAACCCCACAACTTTTTTTGGAAATTATATTAAACCCTGTAACATCTTATTCTTGTAACTCATTTATTTGTAATAATATTCCTTTTTGTTGATCTAAAGAAACATTTATTACACTTGGTGAAGATATTATCACAAACCCTAACGCAGCACCCACTCCAAGGTTTTGAAAAATGAAAAGGAAGACTTTCCTCTACTCACGAATCTAAATTATCACAATAGATGCATGTCATAGTAACATCAGAGTGGACTAAACTTATCATACCAAAATTATCTAATACCAAAATTATTAGATAATTCTATCATCACAACCGCAACACAGCTTTGCTACTGAAACTGTGGTTGAACCGTGTTGAAATAAGGCTGATTTTTACTTTGATATAAGGCACACTTGCATGCATTTAATAGTATCACCACCCTTCATGCTACTGGTTAATTTGTAATTCTATTAAAAGATATAACGGGGAAATGAGAGAGAATTTTTAACATCGTGACGGATTGAGTCATAAAATACAGCATATACATCCATCCACATCAGAAGCATTCAATACTTGTTCATTCATATGAGGATGAATAATAGAAACAAAGAAAGTTAAGTTATTCACTTGAAGTAGTATGGAAGGTCTAAGACATAAAGGAGAAAGTAAGCCCAGGTAACACCAGAAATCCCTCCAAAGAAGAACCCACCAGTGAACTTGGCCCAACCATCTGCTGTTTGGAGCTGATCCGGCTCCTTCTTTCGGCCGGTCAAGGTAAGGGATGGTGCAGTGGATGGTGCCCCTTCATTGAAGGATGAAATCCCATAGATTGTGAGGCAAAGGCTCAGGATGGCCACAAGCCCAGCAGCTGCCAGAGAGCCTGCTCCTCCAGCATAAGGAGTGTTCCTTAGAGGCCCGGCCTTCACGAATGGGCCGACGAGCAGGTATCCGTGGGCCAGACCCACCTCTATCCCCCTCAATAGTGGGCTAACTGCAGTTCTGTATGCTGGAAGGTTGGACAAGTACCATGCAACCAAGGGGCTTGATGTGACTGGGGTTTCAAGGCTTCCAATGAATGGGTCACCATTGATTGGTTGGATTACTTGAAAGGTTGGCTGTCAGTGCAAGTGCAACACAACAAAACATTTATCAATCATTAAGGCTTTGTATCTAATATTCAAGATGGGGTTTATTTATTTATGGGGACAATGAGTTACTAGATAATAGAATATGAATATTGTATATCTCTATCTTGTTACATTAGAGAATCAACGAGCTAAGGTATCTTACAAGCTTTATCTTAGTGGACAAAAATCTAGATAATCACATCACATTTTTCATAAAACAAATATATGTACATACATATATTATGAATGTCATATATTATTATACACTGTACATAATAAAAAACATAACATACATACTAGAATAACGTTATATTCTTGTTATAAAAAAATAATGTTATATTCACTTAAAAAATCCCCCAATAAAATATTCTATCAAAATAAATGCATAATTGTCTTCAGAGATTACAAAAGATATTCAAGATTTTCTCTAATAATTAAGTGGATTTATAGAAGAATGGATTAGGAGGATTCAAAAATAGCCTATCTCCTATGTTGTCTAAAGGTGTTAAATCCGGTGGGGGGAAAAGCATAAAAAGAAAAAGGTCATTCATACTTTATCATACATGCATGCGACTCAAGATGCGGATAGTATGGATCATATTTTCTGTTCCATAAATTGTATTCTTTCACTATATATTTAATTTTCGTTTTAATTTTTTGACAAATTAAAATCGAGTGATATGATACATAATGTGGGACAGATCTGACTCCACCATACATTAACTGATCAGATACAGAAAACGGAATCATGTAGCAGCAACTACACACATAGATAGACATATATATGAGGAAATTAACCAACCTTTTCAGATTGGATGGCCTTGACAGTGAAGCTAAATTGCCTTCTAGAAGGCAAAAGGTGGAGAGGGGACGAGCCAGAGAGGCCCTTGGGAGTGACCAGCGGCCTAGTGAAGCTAGACTTGACCTGGCTCACCATTGGAGAAGCTGTAGCCATGGCTTAAATCTGTTGATTCCACAAGTCACGAGACAACGAGTTACTACAAACAGTGGCGTGACTGAGGAACCGGAGTGGCTAAGTACTTACATGGTTAAAGCAAATTCAAGGTAGTGGCTGTTGAAGCCAGGATCATTTCATTGGTTGAAATGCCTCTAAAATCTTATCTCTTATCCTAACGGAAGAGGATAATGTGTATCCATTGGTATCCTCAATGGTGTACCAAACTAATCAAAATGAGTTATTTTATTGGAATTTTTTTTATAAAAAACATAAATTAATATTTTATATTATTTTAAAAAATATGATTGGTTAGGGAAAGAGGGACAGAGTTGTTTTTTGGGACAGAGGATCCTTGTCCATCCTAACCTTACCTTTGAATGGAGTAAATTAGGGAACTAATATCCGTACTTTTAAAAAAATAATACAAATTTATTATCTTTTTTTGTACCTATATAAATCACTTCAAATTTATATACATATATATTGATTATCCTGAAATTGAAGATAAATGTAATATTTTAAATAATAATAAAAAGTGATGAATATAATTTTAAATTAAATTTCAAGTGGTGGTGTGAGAATCATTTAATCTTATTTCATTATATATTAGCTAGAATAAATTGATCATTTGTAAAGTTGCAAATATCATTTGATTATGAAATTATTTTTCTCTTTTGTGTATTTAAATAATATTTTCTTAGAATTACCCATGCATTTTGTAACGAACTAAAGTGAGTTTTTTTACCATTTATTATGTTTTTACTTATATTTGTATCATGTGTCACTCATCATTTAAGAAATGATGATAAGATAAATTTTGGCACATAATACTACATTATTAAGTATGAGAATGAACATTTCTTATAACTTAATGAAAAACTAGATTCAAACTTTCATTGGACCATGCAACAAGTTTCAACTCTCTCTTTATTACTCCCTTAAATATTTTTAAAACAATGCTAATCATATCAAATAACAAATATTTAAATAATAATATAAGCTCAAATATTTTATTGTTTTTTAGTAATACATTTTAATATAAATATACAATTCTGACATGTTTATGATATTATTAGTTTTTATATAAAAATACGAATTTTTTATTTGATCTCGACTTGTCTAATAAGTCTTAAAATAATAATGATAAAATGATGATTTATGCACTTTGATTTCTTATGAACCGTATTTATTTCTCAAACAAATATATATGTCAATGACAATGTTCATAGCGAAAAAATATTATAACTTTGTTTAATCTTACACAATATTTCCATAAAATATGGTATCTTATGGATCACAATTCAAATAGTATAAAAGTCAATGTCTCTTTATTATTATTAATTAATTATAAAATACATTAATAATTCTAAGGAAATGGTGCATAAATACACAAAACAAAGGAGAAGAGTGATTTCCTAATCAAATTATATATGAAAATATACAAATGAACAATTTATCACATTATAATTAATTAATTAAAATTAAATTACATCAATTCTCTTTAGAGTTTAACTTAATTACATTCATCACTTTTTTCTTTAATATAATTTCACATTAATATAATTTACTCTTTGAGCTATCTATACACTTTTTTTTATATAAATTGTGATTTAAGATTATGATTACAAACTGAGATATGTATGATTGTAAAATGAAAAATATATTAAATCAAAATATTAAACATAAACATGATTATAATTTATTTAATTTATAAGTTTTACCATAAACTAAGCTCTTTAATAGACAAGATTATTTATAAAAAAATGTAAAAAAAATTGTTTTCCAAAAAATTAAATAGGTAATAGTGAAGCTTATTTATTGTCCTATATCTAATAATTAGCTTTTCAAAACCATCTTTCAAAAACTTTCATTTTTTTTAAAACCATGATCTACTTCCTTTTTTATGTTCATCTAATAGTCATAAAAGTTTATTCATCTAGACAATAACCTATAATCTTCTAAATAAGCTTCACATTCATCATGACAAACATTGATCAAGTAATTTATAAGTTACTCAACTAGCTTATTTGATCATATAACTTAATAAACATGATGTCAAGATAGCATTTTTTGCATGGGAAAAGAAAATTTGACTCCACAAAGAGCTTTTAAATGGTAATATATTGAAAATTATTTTGAAAAGATAAGAGAAAATATTCAAAAAATAACTTTTGGTTCGAGAGTATATTACTTATGGGGAAAGTGTTAAGCACACCACATCTCTCATTCTAAAAAATGATAATTAGATTAATTACTTGACCATCCTTTAAAATTTCATTTATACCCGTATTTATTTTAGAGAAAAAATAAATTAAGAAAATTTTGTTTTAGTGCCTAACATGGAAGCAATTTGCTCTTCTATATCTTGCTGTATAAGACCTTTACTTGCAAACTGAGAATGGGGTGAATTGGTGTATAGCTATTTCACTAATTCAATCATAATATTCAATTTAGGTCACTTAATCGATTATCCAATCGATTAGACAAAGAATCTTATCTTTTCTAACTACATATGATTAATTAACGTATAATTAAGTTTCAGTTTAAGCACAGTTATATTCAACTTAATCTATTAACCAATCAATTATAATAGAAACCAAAAAATTCAAATTGCTTCAAAAATAACTAAACGATTTTAAAATTAATCAATTCAATTATATAAACAGATTCTAAACAATTTATGCAATTCAAGATTATCGAATGTAAGCATGAAAATATAAGTATAGAGAGGGAAGAAGAAGATCCCAAGATTTTTGTGAACATCAAATTTTGCCTAACATATATTTAAAAATACAAAAAACCAAACCATATTTATCACAAATACAACATTTTAGTCGTCTAAGAATCAATTTTATCTTCGAATTATAACTAATGGTTATTTAGTTACCAACAATTTCATTTTAATTTTTAATTGCCTTTTTTAGTTTTTATTCCAAAATTAATAATTGTCGGTTTGAAATTATAAAAACGTTAGCAATGACATATTTATAATAAATCAAATGTTACAAAATTGTAATAAAAAATAAAAAAGTAAAAGAATAAGAGATCATCATTGTTCCATTTCGGTTCTAAAGTACAAGTTCTAATTGAGAAAAGGCCAAAGTGTCGACCTAAGTCCGAGCATACCAAGCACGGTCCAAACACTTTCATGCCTTAGCCAGACCGCCAAGAAGTTCAAGCAAGTTAGTTGATGACTAGATAGAAGTGACAAGAATAGTACGATACCATCCCTGACTCCTTACTAGAGGAGTTAAAACGGGCTACCCAGACGAGTTCGGACTAATCCACGTCAGGTTCGAGCTAAACCAAACCAGGCTAAAAAGTCCGGATACAATTTATGCATATAAAATTGTAGCCCAAGCTCACTCTAAGTGGGTTGTGGGTTGTGGCGTGCCGACCTACATAATACTAAAAAAAATTATTTAAATTTTAACATATGTAATTTATTTAAAAAATATATACGATTTGATATTAATATATAACTTTTTTAACGCACTTGTTATGTCCAATTCAACTAAACTTATAGATCTAATGTCTTATGCTTGAGTTAAGACGTGATGTCATGTCCACATATATGATTTTAAAATAACTCATTTATTAAATCTTTTATTTCTATTGGATTCTCACTCTCTAACACAATATAATTTGTAACTTCACTTAAATATATAAACCTTTAGACACTACCAAATCTATTATCTTTTGTATGCTCTTTATCAACACTTTCATTGTGTACTATTATATTAAATTTGATTGTGCGTAGTTCTCTATGGTAAACAATTTTATGTTGTATTTTAGTTTTGTTGTAAAAGTTATTTTGTTTATTATGTTTTTATTATAGAAGTTAAATCTAATTAAATACACGATTAAGAAAGGAAAATTGAAATCTATATGATTTAATGTATTCTCATTTAATTTAATACATTATTTTGTTACTGGATTTAAAAGGATATTCTGCGAAATAGGAAAAATAATATAATGCTTAACTTTATAATATTATTTTAATTTATAAATATTTATGTTTACACATTACTCTATTTTTTAATATAAGTTGTTTTGTAAATTTTCACCTAATGCTTATTACCAAGCCAAAACCCGCCCAGGTAAGCCTGGCCCGAGCCCGATTTTAGTATAGCTCGATCAGGCCGGGCTAAAAAGCTCAGATTCAACAAAAAGTGCATAATATGACACCCAAGCCTTCGGGCTTTGGCAGACTGGCCTGACTGGGCCTGCCGGTTTTGACACCTCTACTACTTGCTGCCACGGTGCTTGAGCGACACAGACCTCTATCACCTACCGCATGCAACCTATACCGTATTGTACCTTCTAGTAGCACACAAGATGGACCTATGGCATTATGACATAGAATAATACAAGCACAAGTCTATTATGCACATAGTACGGACCTTCCAAAAGTCGCATAACATGGAATAGCAACCCTCACTTGTCTGTAGCTAACTCAATAAGCCCTTTGGTCGGTTAGGCCCACAATATCTATGAAGGAATATTTCTCTCACCTCTCCATTATAAATAAGGGATTCCACTTAAGGAAGTTCACTTAAGGTCTGTTTGAGAATTAAGTTTTGGAGAAGAATGAAGGGAAATGAAAGGCTTTAGGGCCATGAAATACATTTATGAGATGACTATGAAATCTTCCTTTTTCCTTCATTCTCCTTCAAAACTCAACTCACAAACGAACCCCCACTTTTACATAAATTGCCTTGCTTCTTCTTACATGATACACATTATATTTTCCGCCACTTTATATTCCCTTCACATACTGCCTTGATTGTGAGATAATCTTTTTAGGTACTTTACTCGATGCATTCAAGCACTCCTTAAATGATACTAGAAGATTCCTCGCTAGATTCTCTCCATCCGGACCCACCTTCTCAAATCTAAAGAACAATGATGAGAAAGAAAAAAACATAGTGTGAAAAATAGAAGAAAAGTGTGAAGAAATCAGAAGTAGAAAAGAGAGAAAAATCCACACTAGTGGCTTATAGAAAATCTTAAACCCCAAATGACACGACATTGAGTCGACTTAGAGCCACGATATAAGTACTGAGTTTGTGACATGGAGGAAAGGGAGAATGACTAACATGTCTTGGAACCAGGATACTCTCCAATACTAGATAGGGTAGTTTTATGTTTTGTTTATAATTTAAAGGGTAAAAGTATAATGTAAATAAAAAGATATAAGTGTCATTATACTTTGCTCTTTCTTTGATTTTGTCAATTACTCCCCTCTCTACTGGTGGAGATGATTCTAACTCCTGGACGCCACACTAGGGAAAGCAAATCATGGTGGAAAAACTATCTCCATGTTTTATTGCAAAGCAAGAGACCCTACCAGCTATTACTGTGAATTTAATTGCTTGGTATTGTAGGATTCCTGGACAGCTAGAGGACACAGTCCCATTTGGATAATTTATTAGCTATGCCAAAATATTGAAGGGATATAGGTTCTTGAAGCTTGCACATTCTTCATGAGGGGATGCATATGTCTCAAAGAGAGATCCATCTAATTCAACAAATCAATGTCCTATTCTTAGCACAACTTGTGGGGTCAAATTTATTATTTCTTCTTTTTTTACCGTTGGGAACAAGTGAGCAATCAAATAGTAAAAGAGTATAGAGAAAAGAGAACAACACAAGAGGTTTGGTAAAGAGGTTTAGCCTATTGTGTCTACGTCACCGGAAGCGTTGAGAGGATACTATTATGTATTACTAGAGAATAAGGTTTTGTGTTTTGACTATTCTTCTCTTTGTTACATTAGGTTTACATAACATAAATATATAGCTCTCTACCCCAACCTATTTACATCAGCCCAAGCCCATAACTTGTATTGCTGTTATCTAGAGATGTGAGACATTGCACAACAATCTCCACCTTGGCAAATATCATCAATCTCCATATTCCGCCATTGGGTTAGGGGCGCTCCAAAGTCTAGCATCAGTAAATGTTCAGCAAGCTCAGGCAATGTATGAACTTGCCCATGGTAACCGGCTTGGTTAACATATCAGCTGCATTTTTTGAAGTGTGAACCTTGTGCAATAGTATTTGTCCACAAGCAACCAATTCGCTGATATTGTGAAATCTCACATCAATATGTTTGGTCCTAGCATTATACACCTGGTTCTTTGCCAAGAAGATATCACTATGACTGTCACAATGCAGCGGAACTCCATCTTGCTCAATGCCTAACTCTTTTACCAGCCACATGGCTTCCTTAGATGCTTCACCAGCTGTCATGTACTCTGTTTTAGTTGTGGACATAGCAACAACAAACTGAACTGATGATATCCACATAATTGGTCCACCTGAAAGGGTGAAGACAAACCCCATTGTGTACTTCTATCATCTAAGTCTGCTGCATACTCCGAATCAACATAACCAATAACTGAAGGCTTACTCTGTTGGCTACCACACATGATACCGAGATCTATAGTCCCCTTCAAATATCTAAAAATCCATTTGACTGCTTCCCAATGTTGCTTCCCTGGTTTAGACATGTACTTGCATACTTGACTAATTGCTTGTGCCAAGTCCGGTTTAGTACAAACCATAACATACATCAAGAAACTCACTGCACTGGTATATGGAACCTTTGACATGTACTTCTTCTCTTCATCTATCTTTGGACACTGGTCTAGGGAAAGCTTGAAGTGATTTCCCAATGGAGTGCTCACTACTTTAGCATTGCTCATATTAAATCTCTCTAAGATCTTTTCAACATAGCTTTGCTGGGAGAGCCATAGCTTTCTAGCTCCTCTATCCTCGTGAATCTCCATCTCGAGTATCATCTTAGCAGTCCCTAAATCTTTCATGTCATATTCCTTACCTAGCATGACTTTCATCTCATTCATATCACTCAAATGATTAGCAGCAATCAACATAAAGTAACAGAAAAAATAAAAGAACCATCATCAAGGCTTCTCACATAAACACAACAATCATACTCACAACGTTTGTAATCAAGCTTCAACATATAAGTGTCAAACTGCTTGTACCACTATCTAGGAGACTGCTTCAACCCATATAGAGACTTCTTCAAATTACAAACCAAGTGACTCTATCCAGCTGCACTAAACCCTTTTGGTTGTGTCTATTGAAAAGGAGGTTCAATGGGCAACATGAATCCTCCCTTCAACAACAAAACGTGTCACTTTGTTAAAGGGTAATTCGAGTCCCTTGCAAGTTTATTTTATTTTAGAGTGATGAGTGATGAACAATTTATTTAATTAGTGACTTTATTTATTTACTCCCTTTTCAGATTCCTTTTAACCATACCATAAAGTTCGGTCTCATTTTATTAAGTTAGCCATACCATTTCTTATGAACGGTTGGTATCAAAGACTAAAATGAACAAAAAGAATAAAGTTAGCAGTTAACCATATCACTTCTTCCGAAGGGTTGGTATAAAGAATAAATTTTTAAATAAATGTTAGTTGTAGAAAAGTAAATGACTGAAAGTAAATGTTAGTTGCAGAAAGTAAATGATTGAAAGTAAATGTTAGTTGCGGAAAGTAAATGACAGAAATTAAATGTTAGCAGTTAGATTATTATTCATCACTATTTTATTGTCAATTGACAATCCATTGATTGGATTACACTTTTTTCATATTATTCCTATGTACAAAGTTGCAAGCCATGAATTGGTTTGAACTTATGTTTTTAGGAATCTTTAATCAACAAATAGAATTTATAAAGTTTAACACTTTACTATTTTACACTTGCATCTCTTTCAAGATTCAATTGAAAAAGAAATATACTCATACTTTATATATTTTATCAAAAGTAAGAAAGTAACATATAAAGTTGGTTTCGTGAAGTTTATGAACCAAGAAACATGAAAAAGTAAAGAAACTAACTATTTACAAATTCAAGAAGAGAAAATTGGTTTGAAATACAGAACTATTTCTAGACTCAAATGATTTTAAAAAACATTAACAAGTTATGTATTATACTTTCGATTAATTCCACACAACATTTCTAAATCCTCCATCTAGTGTTCTAGTATGATAAGATGATTTTCAAACCTGATGTAATACACTAAACAATAGTTAAGTGCCACTCGTCAAAGCAGGTTGTCACACCCTATTTCAGGCTCCATTAACATCATTTAGCCTTGAACATAAGTTGCTTAAAATAGATGCTTGATATGGCAAGTGAACTAAGGTGTAGGTTATACTTTTTAGTTCACTTGTCAACACTTTAAGAAAAAGCATTTTTGGATCTTTAAATCAAGTTTTAGGTGATCAAGCTAAAACGCATTAAGAACAGAACTTCTTAAACAATCAAAAATTAACCAAAAAGTAATAACTTGAATGTATTGAAATCAAAATATGATACAAATGAAGATAAGAAATAACTTTACACCATAATCCAAATCAATGTGTAGGAGCATGAGCCATCTATCCAAGGATGAGATGCTTTTGATTCCAAATGAGGTTACAAAATCATATTTTTGTACCTCATTTGCCAACTGCATTCCCTCTGAATTTCTATGAAATAAAAGCCTAAAAACAACCTAAGAACAACCTAAAAAGAGAGAGAACCGAAATGAAGGAATGGGTGTGCCTTTTATAGGCCATATGAGGGCCGCTTGGCCCCCTTTTCCAGGCTGCCCAACACTCTGGTCAGGCGGTTTGGCACACCCAAAGCTGGTGGGTCAGCAGCTTGTCCCATCTTGGCCAGCTAGCTTGGACAATCTATTGTAGGCTATGTTACATGCATGTTGACACCTCCTACTTGGCTATTCATATCATATGTCATGCATGTGGTCTTGTGTTTGGCCTTCAAGTAATGAATAGGCAAGTTGCTTGATGAGTTGGCCAAGCTTTCTACATGGCTAGGTTTTCTGACCTGACTGCCTGGCCCCCTTTTGGCCCATGCCTGGCTGCCTGGTTCCTTTGTGGTGAAGGAACAAACCTTTCTTCAAGCTGAAGCAACCTTTGTTCCATGAGTCTTGAGTTGATTTTAGTTGGTTACTTGACACTTTTGACATGATTTCTTCAAGTCTAGGTAAACTTTTGAGTTGTGCATTGGTTTGTATAGCTAGCTTGGTTTTCTTCAAGGTAAAGAAAAGTACATTTCTTCAAGCCTAAGTCATCTCTTTGGTGGCAAGCTAAGCACACATCACATGCTTAGCTTGTTCGCTTTGAGTATTTCTGTTTTGGACTTTTTGGCTTCTGATTTGGCATGAATTCTTAGCTATCTTTTGGATTAATTCTTTTTAATCAATTTCCTACAAAATTATATTATTCAAACACACAAAATTTATCTAAAAAGTGTTGAATTAAGTTGGTTTTCACATTTTTTGCATAGGATAAGCGCCATGAAAAGTGTATGAAAATTAGGTATTTTTGGCGCTTATCAGTCTCATGTAAATTTTCTCTTCTAATTCACCATGGAGAAAAGCAGTCTTCACATCCATCTGTTCTAAGTGTATATCCTGGCTAGCTACCAAAGCAAGCACTGCCCTAATAGAAGTGTGTCTCACCACAGGGAGAAGATCTCATTGTAGTGGATCCCCTTCTACTGTGAATACACTTTTTGCAACAAGATGAGCCTTAAACTTTTCCCCTTCTTTTTCTGATATTGCTGACTTCCTCTTTTACACCCACTTGCACCCAACTGCACACTTGTCTTGGCCAATGAGACAAGCTCCCAAGTTTGGTTCTTTTGTAGAGACTTCATCTCCTCCATCATGACACCCATCCATTGTTCTTTCTCTTGGCTGTTTATAGCCTCTTGAAAGCTACATGGATGTTCTGAACTGATATGGAGAGAAATTGAAGCCATATCCTCAAAGTCATATCTCTCTAGAGGTTTGATAGGACACATATCCTTGTCTCTAGCAAGTAGATACTCCTACACACTTGAACTCTCCGCCTGAGAATCATCATGTTCTTGACTTGAACTATTGCATGGTTCCTTGCCTTTATTTACCTGAATCATTTCATTGCTCACTGGAATCATATTTGATCCTAAAGTCTCTCCATTTAGCATGGGCACCTCTATTAAAACAGATTATTTCAGTATGAAATATTCATCAAGCACTAGATCTATGATCAACACCACCTTTCTGGAAACTAGATCCCAAAACTTGAACCCCTTTAGAACTTTGGTATATCCAATGAAGATACACCTTTTTGACTTAGGATCAAGGTTAGATCGTTCATCACTAGGTACATGTACATAAGCAGGACAACCCAATATGCGTAACATATTATAATTGACTAGGTTATCTGTCCATACTTCTTCTGCAACTTTACCATCCAATGAAGCCCATGGCAATATATTGATGACATAGCATGCCATACTAAGTGCCTCTGCCCAAAATCCTTTAGAAAGTCCAATATTCAGTCTCATACATCTGACCCTCTCTGTAAGAGTTCTATTCATCCTCTCTACAACACCATTATGCTGAGGAGTCTTTTTTTTTACTGAAAATTGCCTCTAAATACCATGTTCCTCACAGAATTTCAAAAACTGTGAGTCTTTATACTCCATACCATTATCTGACCTCAGCTATTTGATTTTTCTACCAGTCTGGTTCCCTACTTCTGCTTTAGAAAATATACACACACCTTGCGAGAAAAGTCATGAACGAAGGTAACAAAATACCTAGAACCTCCTAGGGATGCTTCCTGAGTAGATCCCCAAACATCAGTCTGAATATAGTCTAGAATACTCCGAGTCCTGTGTTGGCCAGCCTTGAAACTAAGTCGTGTCTGTTTCCCAAGTACAAAATACTTGCACAAATCTAGCTTGCATTTGCTGACTCCCCTCAACTGTCCTCTTTTGCATAGTTCTATCATGCCACGCACACTAATATGACCCAAACACATATGCCATATTTTTGTAGCACCATAGTCTGAATCTACTAAAATCTCTTCAACCACTCCAACAACTCCACCTATAACTGTTCTCCCTAACAGCTTGTAAATGTTCCCAACAGTCATCTTAACCTTTATCACATGCAGTTAGAGCACCTTTGCATACTCAAAGAATATCACTGTCCCCGTCAACTCTATAGCTAAATCCTTTGGCCTGCAATGTCCCCAAAGAAACCAAATTCATCTTCAAATCTAGTATGTGCATAATCTTACAAAACGTCTTCACTACACCATCATCCATCACAATTTTGATTTCTCTCATACCAATAACTCCACATGCTTTATTATTTCCGAGATACGTGAAACCAAAATTGCCTGCCCTGTATGTGGTGAACCATTCTCTGTTTGGCAGCATATGGTAGGAACAACTAGTGTCAAGTACCCACTTATCTGTACTATGATTTGATGATACATATAGTAAATCAACTTCACTGTTGTAACTAGAGTAATCTTTCTATGCCACATTTGCAGATGTAGATCAACCTCACGTGTCGGTGTCCGACACGTATCCGACACGGATACGCTCGGATTCGCGAATGATACGTATCCATAGAGTATCCAAAAATTAAAAAAATAAAATAAAATAAATAAATATTAAGACACGTATCTGATTCGTTTTCAATAAAATATAGGATATATGAATTCGTTTTCAGTAAAGTATAGGATATATAGATTCGTTTCCAATAAAACATGATAAGATAGATTTGTTTCCAATAAAATAGGATAAGATAGATTCGTTTCCAATAAAAAAGGATAAGATAAATTTGTTTTCATTAAAGTAGGATAAGATATATTTGTTATGTAGGGCAATGGTTTTAGGATAGATTCGTTTTTATTAAAATAAGATAAAATAGATTTGTTATGGAGGGCAATAATTTTAAATTTCCATTATATTTTTTATTTTGGATATTTTGATTTACACTTATAATTTTATCATATTTTATGTATTTTTATTATTTTATACGCATATCCCTGAACGTATCATATCCTGTATTTTGAAAAAATGTGTGTCGACGTATCGGATACGTATCGTATCCGACACACGTATCAATATCCGTGCTTCATAGTATACACACACTTGTTCTTGAAAAAAATCAAAACACGAAAAGTAAAAAAGAGAAAAGAAAATTCCAAAGTGAAAATGAAAGAGAAAGAAAAAGGTTATGCATGAGGTGCAGATCTGAATTTGTCTCAGGAAAAATCTACTATGAAAGTAGCAAATGTTATGCATAAATCTAAATACACTCACACGATGAATAATGTTCTTGCACATGACACTGATGCTCGACAACATGGGTTAGCAACATCTGCAGCATGTGCAAAACTTGGTTTGGAATGCAATGTCTTCATGGCCGCCAAAGACATGGATAGACAATATTTTAATGTGCAGTTTATGAAGTTGCTAGGCACATATAATTAATTGGACTAGAGATTATGCTACTAGACCCTGACTTTTTCTTTGCCATCTTTGTCTTTGTATCTATCTGTGAAGGTTGGTGGTTCAGATTTTGATTGCTGCTATAAAAGGGATATTTGTATCTCTTTTCTCTTTTCTAGTTTCTAATTTAATTTTTGTAATCAAAATATTTCAACAATTAAATAATTCATTTTAAATATCTTAAATAATGGTTCATTAAATTAAATAAAAAGTTTAAAACAATTAATAAAAAACAAATTTATCTCTTTATGTTAATTTGTAGTGTGGACATGAGTGTTGTTGCATCAATCGCTTAAAGTGGGTAAATTAGTAAATTAAATGAAAACACTTATCACTTTATGTTGAGTTGTGATGTGGATATGAATATTGTTGTCTCACTCACTTAAAAATGGATAAATAAAAGTTAATAAAATCTATCCGAGTTGTAGTGCCAACACCAGTGAGCTATTACAATATCTTAAAGCGGATAGGCAACAAGTTAATTCAATTATCTTTTAAAAGTAAATAAAATAAAATCTAACTAATCAATCAATTATCAGTCAAAAACTGCATAGTATTTATTTCCCTATTACACCCATAATACGTAGGAGCAAAATAATCTTTTATCAGGCACAAAAAATAAAATATTTTTTAAGTGTATAAAATGTTCATGTTTTTAGTGAGGTTACTGTTTATTACATGAGAACAACGTACTATCACATTCCCCAACTCGTAATCAACTCTCGAGCTCAGAACTATTATTCAAAAGATCATTTTATCCAATCGGGCACAAAAGGAAGTTTTCTACACTTTAACTGTAAAACAATGTTGACTCTAAATCTTTTGGGAGAGACTGGAATCAAGTCCACATTTTCCTAAGTTGCAGAGCCGGTTTTCAACCGAAAATTGAGATGCAACAATTTTATATTGGTCCATACAATGAATAACGCTATGTCTAATCCCTCACTTGATTTGAGGATTTTCACTATTCAAAATTGTAGTTTGGAATAAAACAGATCAACAAACACTTTGTAAGAAATTTTGAGTCACACATGTAATATTCAATTGTGTTTGTGTTATTATTTTTTATTAGCCAAATTAAAGTGATCTACTTCAAATAAGGTTTATGCCTATAGGCATAATTATCATGAAAATTGTTGTGTAGATACCAAATATCTTATTTCTAATTTTATGATGGGCAAAAATAAGAAATAAGAAAATTCAAAAGACATCACCTTTCATTAAAGGGAATGCATGTGTTATAAATAGGGATCATGGTCCCCAAGTGTAGACACAACAAAAATCAACTCTATTCTCTACATCCCATTGGAAGAGGATTTAAGGCTAAGGGTGGTCTACAATTGGAAGACCAAAGAACCTACATGTTCTACTATGAACATGCATTTGTAAACAAGGACAAATGACATAGAGTTGATGGATACATGTTCTATACACACTAGATGCCAAATTTTGCATATTTTTGCTACAGTTTGACTTTGCATTAGATCAGTTCATGATTAGTTGTATTGCTTGAGTTTCTTGCATCAATTTGCAAAGTCCCAAGTCCAACAAGCAAGTTGTTGAAAACTTTTGATTTTGCATTGTGCCTCTTGAAAGTTGTCTACATTGTGAAACTACTACAATTTCGAACCTGGGAATGTTAATTAATGTTAGGAATTTTGATATGTTTTAAAACAAAATTAAAGAAGAAACAATAATAGAGAACTCTGGAAATTCTTCATGTCTATTCCTCATTCAGGTTCCCTTAATAAAGGTAAAAACAGAATTAATAAAAGATCTGGACCTTACAACTGGCCAGATCCTAACAATACAAAGGGAAAGATATTTTTAGAGGAGTTCTAATCCTCTACATAGTCTATCATCCAGGAGGGCTTTTGTGTAGCTCTTTTGGGCCTCTCAATAGTCTGGGCCCTAACAATGCCCTCCTCATCAAGCCAAACCTTGTCCTCAAGGTTAGAAGAGTGAACCCCTGGTGGGATAGGGCCCACAACGTCATTGTCCAACGTAACTTCTCCTGCTTCTGCACGTGAAGGGCACATGTTTTGTTCCATGGGAGAGTGGTTGACAGCTGGATGGCATGGAGGAAAAAATTCTGCTGCAGCAGGACGCGTGGCGCATGGAGACGGTGCCAACGCCTTTCCTCGAGATTCCTCCAACGGCAGTCCTGGTTGTAGTGTTGGGACTGTGTCCAAATTGTGTTGGGGGCAGGAATCATTAATGCCCTTTCTTGGGTTTGGTGTGTAGTAGTTATCCTGCGGCCCAGATTTGGGATAGGACAAGGGATCCAACAGTGCCAAAGAGTGTGGCAGATGTAGATCAGAGACTTTATTGCTGGGTGGGGAACCCAACGGTGCTACACCCCGTCCCTTGGATGAATTTTTTTTAAAATTATGGACGGTGCAGATGGGATCTCGGTATTAGCCACATGGGAACCATATAGTTGCTTATTTGAAATTTGAACACACTTATGTGTATGAGTTGGACCCTTGAGTAGATGTGGCTGTACTTCTGTCTCTGTTTTCTCCCCCGTCTTTTTTGTTAACCGTGGATCTCCATTGGGAGACTGAGTGTGAGTTCCCTTCTCATCTTCTTGAAACACTGTCGAAGGTAATGGAATAAATTGTGTATGAGGGTCCCCATGGAAACGCCTGAGTAATGAAACGTGAAACACTGGGTGGACCTTAGCCGTGGGTGGAAGTGTAAGTGCATACGCCACCGTCCCTATGCGACGGGAAACCTGGTATGGACCGAAGTACTTCGGGCCAAGCTTTTGAGAAGGACGTCGAGCCACAGTGACTTGACGGTACGAATGGAGCTTAAGGAGTACCCAATCACCCTCCGAAAAGGTAACATCTCTTCTTCCGGTATTACTTTGAGCTTGCATTCTTTGTTACGCACGCAAGAGATTCTGTTTTAAAACCGTGAGCATGTCCTTCCTGTTTTGCAGATTAAAAGCCACGGCTAGAAGATGGGATATAGACGCTGTATAATGCTTAAGAGTGGGTGGTAGACGCCCATACAACGCTTCAAATGGAGACACACCGGTAGCCGAGTGTTTATTGGTATTATACAAATATTCAGCCAAAGGAAGATGACGGAACCACCGTGACGGCTGGGCACCGCTGAAACAGCGAAGGTAAGTTTGTAAACATCGATTAACTACTTCTGTTTGTCCATCACTTTGAGGATGATACGCTGAACTGAAACATAATGTGGTGCCCAGGAGACGAAAAAATTCCTTCCAAAACGAGCTAATGAAGATTCTGTCACGGTCCGATACTATGGAGCGTGGGACACCGTGGAGCCGGACAATTTCCGTCAGAAAACGGTTGGCCAGAGTTTGCGCCGTGAACTTGTAGGGAAGCCCCACAAAGTGAGTATATTTTGAAAGGCGGTCCACCACTACCCAGATAACCGTGTGGCCGTGAGATGGAGGTAAGTGTGTGATAAAATCCATCGAAATTTCATCCCAAACATGCTGAGGAATTTTTAACGGTTGTAACAAGCCCTATTGTTTGGCAGGGATATATTTATTGTACTGACATGTGGGACACCGTCGGATGAATTCCTTGGTGTGCTTGTAGAGCCCGGGCCAATAACAAGAACCCGCCAGCCTGGCCAGAGTAGGCTTAAGACCAGAATGTCCCGATGTTGGAGTGGAATGATATTCGGTGATCAACACCTCCCGAAGGCCTTGGACATCAGGTATGTATATTCTGTTGTCAAACAATAGTAAGCCATTGGAAAAGGAAATTTTTTGTTTCATATGCCCATCTGATTCTGCTTTTTTGATGAATGCCAGACCCGGAGAAGTGGTGTAGTAGATTCGGAGTTGGTCCAGCACCGACGGCACTGGTGAAGACAGAGCAGAGAAGAGAGCCACATCCTCACTTTGGCATCTAAATAAGGCGTCAGCAACCCGGTTAGAGGTACCAGTCCTATATTTGATTGATCTCATATTGAAACCCAATAAGTTTAGTAGCCCATTTCTGTTGTTCTGGTCTATGTAATGCCTGGGTCATCAGATGTTTCAAACTTTGTTGATCGGTTAGAATACAAAATTTTCTACCAATCAAATATTGACGCCATTTTTTTACTGCCTCTGTCACAGCAAACATTTCACGGACATAGGCGGAGGCGTTCTGCATCCGGAAAGACATTTTCCGACTGAAGTAAGCTAAAGGGTGACCCTGCTGAGTCAACACTACACCAATGGCCACTGCTGATGCATCAGTCTCTACCTCAAAGGATTGGGAAAAATCTGGACGACGCAATACTGGAGTTTTTATCATTGCTGATTTTAAATTTGTAAAGGCCAGTTGTGCCTCTGTATGCCATGTAAATTTATTGTGTTTTAGTAATTCGGTGAGAGGAGCCGCGAGTGTGGCGTAGCCTTTAACAAATTTGCGGTAGAACCCGGTGAGGCCTAAAAATCCTCTGAGTGCCGTGAGAGAACGTGGCGTAGGCCAGTCAACCATAGCTTTAATTTTCTCGGGATCTGGTTGTACCCCCCGCAGAGATAATGTGACCCAAATAACCAACAGAGGCAACTCCAAAAATGCACTTAGATAATTTGGCAAAAAATTGATTAGTAACTAATAAGTCCAACACAATCTGTAAATGTTGTAAATGAGATTCCAAATCTTTGCTATAAACGAGGATATCATCAAAGAAAACCAGAACAAACCTCCGTAAGTGCGGCCTCAACAAATCATTCATGGCTGCTTGAAAGGTTGATGGGGCGTTTGTAAGCCCAAAAGGCATCACCAGAAACTCGTAATGTCCGTCGAATGTACGGAACGCAGTCTTATGAGTATCACCAGACTTTAACCTGATTTGATGATAACCAGAACGTAGATCAATTTTTGAAAAAATTGTAGCATGGCCAAGTTCGTCCAACAACTCATCGATAGTTGGAATAGGGAACCGATCCGGTACTGTGATTGCATTAAGGGCATGGTAATCAACACAAAATCTCCATGTGCCATCTTTTTTTCGTACCAATAAAACCGGAGATGAAAATGGGCTAGTGCTTGGGATTACAATCCCAGCCTGCAACATCTCTTGAAGTAAGGAGGTCATCGCCTCCTTTTGAGAATGGGGGTAGCAGTATGGTCTGATATTCACTGGTGCTGAGTTAGGAAGAAGAGGGATGGCATGGTCATGGTGTCTGGGTGGGGGTAATGTGGTGTTTGGGGAAAAGATCGAGTTATAAGTATGAAGTAATGTTTGTATGTCTGGGTGGGGGGTATGAGAGGTGGGAATAGGGTCAAGTGGTAAGATAGAAATGGCGTGGTAAGTAGCAATGCTATCTGTATGGAAAAGGCGGGTGAGTTGATGAAGGGAAGAAGAGTGTAAGTTATAGGAACATTCACGAGTGAGGGTTATAGTAGTGGTACCAACTGTAAATTTCATGGATGGAACCGAAAAGTCGGACACAATTGGTCCAAGAGTGCGAAGCCACTCGATACCCAAGACAACATCTGCTCCTTTAATGGGAAGTAAATAGAAGGGAATGATGAATTCCTGGTTTTGCAGAGTAATAGAGGTATCGTTGCACAATCCGCAGCAGAAAATATGAGCTCCGTTCCCCACCATGACTGGGAAATTAGTGGTTTAAGTGATAGGCAGATGTAGAAAACTTGCAATTCGCGGTTGTAGAATATTGTGAGAACTGCCCGTGTCCACCAAAACTGTCACCTGGTGGCCTTGAATAAAACCCACGAACTTCAGAGTTTTTAGGGATAAATGACTACCCAAAGCTTGATCCGAAATATGAAAATGTAATAAGTCGTCACTCGGATGAACTGGCTGGGGTTCCTCTAAAAGTTCAGCATCTGCAATAGTCATCGGGTCATGGTCCCAAAATGGTGAGGAATCATTTTCCAGCATTAACACAAACTTTTTTGGTTGACAACGGTGACCTGGGTGATATTTCTCATCACAATGATAACAAAGGCCCTGTGCCCGTCGTTCCTGCATTTGGGACAAGGACAGTCGACGTATAGTCAATGGTGCCGATGCAGGGGCATCAGGTGTGAAGGTTTCTGAAAAGTAGGTGCATTTGCAGAATGTGGGAATTTCGTGGATTTAGGGTATGGGCGACCCATATCCAGTAACTTTGCCTCCACCAATTTTGCCAAGCCTAAGGCTTCAGAAATGGATCGAGGGCGCAATATAGCCAATTCGCGGCGAATCTCATTAGAAAGGCCAGAGATAAAACAATTTAATATTACCTCAGGTGATAAACCCCAGATTCTGTTACACAGCTTCTCGAATCTATGTTGATAGTCTGCCACCGTGCCC
This sequence comes from Lupinus angustifolius, assembly GCF_001865875.1. NCBI lineage: Eukaryota > Viridiplantae > Streptophyta > Magnoliopsida > Fabales > Fabaceae > Lupinus > Lupinus angustifolius. Next base: position 5,854 of record NW_017720320.1, on the reverse strand, counting down.
ATTTGTTTAAGCTTAAACAGTTCGGCCTGATGATTGGTATATGTAGATGGGCCAAAGTGAATTTCCAAGGCACGAGTAAATGAGTGCCAATCTGTGAGTTGAGAATTGTGAAACATCCATTGGAACCAATTGAGAGCGTCTCCTTGCATATAAAAAGCAATCATAGTGAGGCGTTGGTCAAGGGGCACCATATAAAACTGAAAAAACTGTTCTGCCTGGAAAAGCCAGCTAAGAGGATCAGAGCCATCAAATGGTAGAAGTTGAAGTTTAGGAGGGCGTGGTTGGGAGGACGGAATTGAAGTCTGTGGGTAAGGTGGTGGTGAATTAATGTTGGGTGTTGGGAATGGGGAAAAAGGAACGTGAGGTGGGGGCTGGGGTTGGGGTTGTTGTGGGGTATTGTGTAGCTGAGAAGAAGATGCATGAAAGGGGGAACCATGAGGGGGATCAGGTGGTATAGGAGGTAGAATACGACATTCAGTGAGTTTTTCCGTAATTGTGTGGAGAACGGTAGTTATGGCAGCAGGTCTTGCATCTTGCTGTTCTTGATTTTCTTTTAGTTGCTCAATGAGCAATTGAGTGATGGATTCATCTGGTTCTTTGTGAGTGGATTTGGGAGGCATTAGAGAAGGAATGAAAGCACCAAAATGTTAGGAATTTTGATATGTTTTAAAACAAAATTAAAGAAGAAACAATAATAGAGAACTCTGGAAATTCTTCATGTCTATTCCTCATTCAGGTTCCCTTAATAAAGGTAAAAACAGAATTAATAAAATATATGGACCTTACAACTGGCCAGATCCTAACAATACAAAGGGAAAGATATTTTTAGAGGAGATCTAATCCTCTACATAGTCTATCATCCAGGAGGGCTTTTGTGTAGCTCTTTTGGGCCTCTCAACAGTCTGGGCCCTAACAATTAACTAAAGACGTATTTCCATTGGGCTACACTAGATTTTGTTACTATTGTACTCCAAAATATGTTCTTATTATCGGGATACAAGTAAGATATATTTTGAATTAAGTATTCAATCAAATTTAAGTTTGTTGTGGATATCTTTTAAACTATAAATTTGTTTGACATTTTAAATGAACATATTAAAGAAGAAGTCACAAAAGTGATCTCTCTTTTGTAAATTATTTATAATAAGTGTCAAATATCAGTGTCTACATATATATTCATGAGAATATTAATTGGCCCAAAGAAAGATTATTATTTGGTATGATTATATACATATATGATATGGTAAACATATGATAATAATAAGGTTGCATATACTAATGATAAATTAGTCCAAAGAAGAGTTTATTATTTGATATACATTATGATCAATGTTTGACCATTATAACAAGACTTCCATTAATTGGCAATTGATATCGAATATCAAGCTAATTGTATGTTTGTAGTTTTATGTGAATAGAGATCGACTCAAAGGAAGATTACTATTTGACTAGAATTATTAGAGAGGATATCCACTTACTCTAAGAGTAATTTTTTCAAACTAACTTTACATCATATCCATCAACTTTAGGGAAATTCAATGGTTTGAATTAGTGAGTAGATCTAAACCATTAGATTTCCCTAGAATTGGTGGCTAGGATGGAGAGTAAGTCTAAAAAACTTATCTTGGAGTAAGTGAATCCCCATTCAAATTATAAATATACCTATAGTAATAAATATGTGATGATCATATTTTTTCAATGTAAATAGTAAGTCGATTCAAAGAAAGACTTATTGTTTGACAAGACTGATTATCAATATTTGATTACTATATTGAGTATACCACTTACAAGTTAATATTATATTCAAAGACTGGATATTAATGTTGTGTTAGGTAACTCATGATATGCCCCACCAATATTTGAATCTAAGGTTTAAAGTTGATAGGGAGTTTAATTGCAAGAATGATTGTAATTTGTTTTGTTCTTTCTTCTATTGACTTCTATGCTTTTATAATATATGCACATACCTATTCTATAGTCTTCCTAAATTGCACTAACTTTAAGAATTAAAGAGAGAACATTGTGTTTGTTCTCAAATGCATGGATCTAGACTTCGAATAAGAAAGGAAAGAGTAAAGAGCGCTTCACTTGGCATGAATGTGGTAAGTCGGGACATATGAGGTTTCAATGTCCTACTTACCTCAAGAAGGTTGATTCTGATAAGGGCACTCATCAGGACTTCAAGTCAAAGAAAGCCTATATAGTATAGGATGTACCAGAAGAGGACAAAACATCGGGCACCTCAGATGAAGAGGAGACAACAAAGCTATGCTTAATGACCAGAATAGATGATGTTCGTTGCTCAAATTCGAAAGAGTTAAACAGCGAGGTATATTCTGACACCTTGTCTACTTCATCTGATGATTCTCCTCCTTATGAGGATTTGTATAATGCGTATGTCGAATTGCATGATGAACTAAAGAAATTAGCTAGGATTAGTTCTGACATAAAAAGAGTAATCCTTCTAAATGAACAAAAAATAGTTTCATCACAAAAAGAATTAGATGAACTAAAATTGGAAAATGAAACATTAGATCTGATCTATTCTTGTAAGCAAGCAATTGCTCTAATGATAATTTATGTCACTCAACTGTCTGTGATTCTTGCGAAGATTTGTAAAACGAAAATTTGAGACTCAATGAAAAACTCGCAAAACTCACAGAGAGTCAAAACATGTTAGACACTATGTTTTGCCAAACCAAAAATGTTGGTGACCATATCGGGCTAGGATATATTCGCCCTACACATAGGAGAAGACCATATAGGAGACCTATTAATCGGCCTAATAAGAAAAATTTAAATAAAAGGTTCATACATGCTTTTATTGTGGCACACATGGATACACTTCCTACTCTTGTTAAATTAGAAAATATGGTATACCTAGTGGCGTGTATGTATGGATGAAAAAGGGAGATGACTCCCTAGTTACTAACAGAAAAGGACCCAACATAACTTGGGTACCTAAAAAGGTATTTGATCTATGTTTTGCAGGTATGTCTACGAGCACATGGACAGCATTGGCATCTTGATAGTGGATGCTCGAGACATATGACGGGAGATAGATCAAAATTCCTAGACCAATCCTTGAAATAAAAAGGGTTTGTCACGAAAAGAGATAACAAAAAAGGGAAGATACTTGGCACCGAAATGATTGGAAACTCAAATTAGGTAGTGATCGAAAATGTGATGTATGTAGAAGGCCTGGAACATAATCTCTTGAGTATCAGCCAACTATACGATAAAGGTAACCATGTATCTTTTGATTCTGAGTGTTGTATTATTCGTGACCATGTATCTAATAAAGTTAAGTTTGTCAGATATCATATAAATAATATCTATATGGTTAACCTTCAGGATGTCACTACTCTATTTTCAAAATGTTTTATATCTAAAGATGATGACATCTGGCTTTGGCATAGGCCCGTCGCTCATATTCATGTAAATATGGTATATATTCAATTCGATCATGGTGGAGTATTTGAAAACCATCAATTTGATAAATTTTGTGATAAATATGGTATTGTGCATCAATTCTCAGCCCCTTATACCCCCAACAAAATGGAGTTGTTAAGAGGAAGAATCAAGTCTTAGAGGAGCTTGCTAGAATCAGGCTAAATGAAAGCAAGGTTCCTAAATATTTTTTGGCTGATGCAGTGCATACAGCTTACTATGTGATTAATCGTATACTCTTGAGGCCTACCTTTTCAAAAACTCCTTATGAACTTTTAAAAGGTCGAAAACCTAATATTGCTCATTTTCATGATTTTGGTTGTAAATACTTTATATTAAAAAAGGGAAAAGGAGCTTTAAGTAAATTTGATTCAAAAGCTGATGAGGGTATATGTTTTGGGTATTCATGGCATAGTAAAGCTTATCGAGTCTTTAATAAATATTCAATGCAAGTAGAAGAGTCTGGGCATGTCCATTTTTTGATGATGTTGCAGGTGCTTTGGAAGAAGCATACTCTAAGGACATGAACCATGACAAAGAAGCAGAAGAGCATATTCTCCAAGATGAGCATCAGGACCTTACAATCGTGTGGAAGACCAAGAAGGGTCATCCACTCGACAAAGTGATAGGTGATATAACTACAGGGTGGTAACCCGTAGCTTTTTACATAAATTTTGTAACTTCGTTGCGTTTGTATCTAAAATCGAGCCTAAGACCATCGATGAGGCCATTGAATATGTGCACTAGGGTATAGCTAAGCAAGAAGAGCTAAACCAGTTCGAGCATAATAATGTATGGGACTTGGTCCCTAAGCCTAAAGAACATCCAGTGATTAGTACTAGATGGGTCTTTCGTAATAAATTAGATGAATTTGGCTTGATAATTAGAAATAAAGCTCGCTTAGTGGCCAAAGGCTACAACTAGGAAGAGGGCATCGATTATGATGAGACCTATGTTCTTGTAGCCAAATTAGAGGCCATAAGGATGCTTTTCTCCTTTGCATCGACTATGAACTTCAAGCTCTTTCAAATGGATGTCAAGAGTGCCTTCTTGAATGGCTACATTCAAGAGGAGGTATATATAGATCAACCTCCTGACTTTGAAAGTTTTAAATATCCGAACCATGTATATAAGCTCAAAAAGGCCCTTTATGGCCTGAAACAAGCTCCTAGAGCTTGGTCTGATAGATTGAGCTCTTTCCTCTTGGAAAAAGGGTTCGTGAGGGGTATGGTTGATACTACCCTCTTTATTTGTAGAGTAGATAATCATGTGCTACTAGTTCAAATATATGTTGATGATATAATCTTCGGATCTACTAATGACATTCTTTGTAAAGAATTTTATGAGATGATGCAGGGTGAATTCGACATGTCGATGGTGGGTGAGCTGACCTTCTTTCTTGAACTACAAATCAAACAAATGGAAAGTGGCATCTTCATTCATCAATCGAAATATTGCAAGGAGTTACTGAAGAAGTTCGACATGGAAAAGTGTAAAAGGGCTTCAACACCTATGGCATCTGCTTGCTATCTAGACAAAGATGAAAAGGAAAAAGCAATCGAGGTAACCAAGTATCGTGGGATTATTGGCTCACTAATGTATTTAACTGCGAGTCGCCTCGATATTATGTTTAGTGTTTGTATGTGTGCTAGCTTTCAAGCTTTGCCTAAAGATTCATATTATACTGCTGTAAAACACATCATGAGATATTTCAAAGGAACATCTAATATGGGATTATGGTATCCTAGGGATGCCTCATTATCCTTGGTAGGATATTCTAATTCCGATTTTTCAGGATGTAAGTTGGATCGGAAGAGCACTAGTAGGACTTGTCACTTATTAGGTAGATCCTTAGTTGCATGGCACAGCAAAAAGCAAGTGTGTGTTGCTTTGTCCACCACCGAAGCGGAATACATTGTCGCCGGTGTGTGTTGCGCTAAAATCCTTTGGATGAAGCAGCAACTTAAGGACCTTGTACTTAACCTAGAAAAGATTCCTATAAAATGTGATAATACAAGTGTCATAAACCTATCCAAAAATCCTGTTTTGCATTCTAGAACCAAGCGTATTAAAATTAGACATCCTTTCTTGCGTGACCATCTACAAAAAGCGAATTGTGTGCTTCAATTTGTTGAAACTACTAAACAATTGGCTGATATTTTCACCAAGCCTCTCTCACGAGATACTTTCTATGTTCTTCGAAGAGAACTTGGAATCCTTGATGAAAATTATCTTGATTAATATCGTCTAAAAATGTTATTATATGCCTGCATGATTAATGTCTTATATGCTTTAAAATGTATATTTGTTATGAATGCATTATATTCCTATTATGACTCATGATCTTGTATGATAAGCTGAAAATGTATATGTGTTTGAGTAAAAATTGCTTGATATATGTTAG
>NW_017720319.1:0-29924 GCF_001865875.1 Lupinus angustifolius | reverse complement strand
AAGAAACCCCATTCCCAATTCCAAACCCTAAGCTTTAGGTTCCCTCCCTTATCCTTTTTTTCCTCTCATTACTCACGGTTTTCTATCAAAAATGGAAAGAAGACATTCGAAGAGGTTCAAGACAACTACTCAACGCACTCATAGGCCTCCTAGTGCTTCATCTACAAATCCGAACGTGAGGCACGACCGTGGAGACCCCTACTACTCACTCATACTTTAGGAGACTCGATTGTCCAAGTCTCAGGGAAGGAAACCCACCTACAGAAGGTATGCTGATCTAACCTGGATGGCGGAACAAAACTATGAGTTTCCACAAGGTATGCAAGCTTAGGGAGCTGTGCTGTTTTTGGAATTAACGGGTAATCTGTACCCCGCTTTGATTAGGAAATTTAAGCCAACTTTCGTTATAAGGGCAGATATTGGTCTATGGTTTCGGGAAATCTATTTGAGATGGATAGTGATATTTTTATGAATGTGGGTGGCTTATCCACTACTAGTGTTAGCCTAGGTGATTGTGTGTGGCTTAAGGATTTTGATGCTGCTGAGGTTTACAAATCATGTCTGAGAGGTCCCCATCTGTATGTCCAGGGAGAACTAACTAAAGTTGGTTCATTGTCGGTAGAGAATAGATTGCTTCATCCGGGGTGATTGCATATATTTTAGTTCAGAGGAACACCAATCATGTACAACCATCTATTAATGATCTAAAATTTATGTATGTTTTTAAGGAGAATATAATGGTTAATTGGCCTGAGGAAATCCTGAAGGTCATGTATAATGTCTCTACATCGCAATTCAAGTTGTTGCCCTATAGTCTTCATATCGAGAATTATTGACTATCTGCATATTGATGTATCTCACACCATCGTCATAGAGACTTCTGATAAAGATCACCTTGTTGGTGAAAGCCTTATCCACAAGATGGGTATCTACAAGTATGGAAGTACTTGGCAATACCAGGAAGATTACACTACTATGGATTTGGATCTATCTGATGATGAGGATCATGCTGGTACAGATCAGCCTAATGCAGAAACCATCCTTTGGATTAGCTTAGTTAGATGCCATGGAGCAAAGGCTGAACAACATAATGGATTTACATTTTTAGTCTTTAAAGGACTCCTACCATACTGATTTGGAACAATTCGAGGAGTGACAGGTTGCCTACATCGATAACCATTATCAAGCTATGAGGAGCTTTGTCTAGAACACTATTGAGGCAAAGGATGAGAGGTTTTGTGAAGAATTTGAGAAGCAGAGTTTGAATGCTATAATATAAATGCTTGATGATTCCATGCTTGATTAGTTCAATTATAACCCTCCATGTCATTAAATCTGTCATATTAATGTATTCTATTGTTTTAATCGATAATCCATCTGTCTTAATAGATTAAATGCTAATCAATGTGTGCACGTGTTCAATTTTTTCATCACCTGGTTGATTAATTACATGTCCAATATTAATTGATTGATTACAGTTTGAGTTCACTTCATATCTCTTCTTAGTTTTGACCAAAACTTCATTGAGTTTATCTTTTTGATAATGTCAAAAGGGGGAGAAAGGTTATTTTATTGTTTGATGTGTGCAGGTTGTAAAATAAAATTCAGCTTTCATTGTCTAGCTATGCGCTTTAACTTTGAAATCAACAACCATGCATTCTATGACCATCTTCAAGCTACGCATCAAAACAAAATTTGGTTTTGAGTTTGTCATCATCAAAAGGGGGAGGATTGAAAGTGCAAAGTATCAAGATAGCACTTAGCTTGCCTATGTTTTGACGAAGACAAAGGAATTAGTGAAAGCTTAAAGATAACTCAACAAATCAACATGCCAAAGATTCAAGAGCTTCATGTCTAGACTAGAGTCTTAGATGTGTCTTAGTTATTGAGTCTAGGTTAGGTAAACCTAGATGCAAATCTCACAAGTTCTAAAAACTATCATATCATTTACATGAGACATGCCATCTAGCTTATTATATGTTCATGCATTAATCATACATGTTATTTGTGCATTTTAGGCATAACATAATGGTAAAACATGTATAGTTGATAAGCATAACATATAGACAGTTTATCATTTAATATCTTAACTGAAAATATGACAGTTAATCGATTAAGTAAGACTTTAATCGATTAACGTGAAAACAATTTTAATTAGTTTCAACAGATAACTGAAAACCATAATTCAGTTATTCTAAATAGCTCGTTAATCGATTAACAGGGCACTTAATCGATTAACTGAGTATAAAATAATTTTTCTATATAAACTATGTTTTTACACCATGTTTCATACACATTTCATTCATTCTTTTTTATAATTGCTAAGTTGCATATTTTCGTGTTCATTGTATGTTATATAGGCAGAGAAAAATGCAGGTGAGAGTAGTGAGAGATAATATCATGCTTAGGGATTAAAATGCCATCCATTGCATGTGATTAAATGTGTTCATCATTCTATCTTTCTTGCATGATTCTTTCAATTATTTTAGAGATTTCTTAAGGTAGAAATTACATGTTCTTCATGATTCTGATCTTATACATATTCGTAATAATTTGTGAGATTTGTATAAGGTTTATAGCTTGTTCTTGATTGTAATATTTGAGTTATTTTGTGCTTCACATTACTCTATTTTTGTTGTGATTTTTGTAACAAGGAAGATTGTCTCTTGGTGTTGTACCACCAACAAGATACAGAGAGACTTCACCAAGACTTGGAGGTCTTGAGTTTAGAACTTACTCTTGGTTGGGGCTGGATCGTAGAAAAGGTTTTCCTAGGCGATTGGTAAGGTCAAACCAAGGTAGGGGTTTTGGGAATTCAAGAAGGTGGCGTTCAAGGTCTTTTAATTGAAAGTGTGTATGTAAGATACATTGGCTTCAAATTTAGTGAAGAAAATCTCTCAGATCAGAATGGAGGACTGGATGTAGTTTTGAAGTGGACTGCAAAACGAACCAGTATAAAAACCTTGTTGTAGGTTGTTTTTTATCCTTATCTGTTTACTGTTTTAAGTAGTTTTTAATTGCCTATTGTAGCTGATATTTTGAATATAGTAACTCTGCCATATAAAGATCATTTCTGTTCAAATATATGTGTTATATCATTTCTGTATAAATTGTGAGTGGTTGTGTAATCGAGCCATTCAACAACTGTTAATTATGTGCGACTTAATGAATTAAGGCAATCTTTAATTGATTAACTATGTGATTTTCCAGAATAGAACTTTGGTGTGGGTAACACTTGCATGATTCTTTCAATTCTTTCAATACGAGCGGGTATGGGTAATGCTCTCCTATTTTAAAACGGATAGCGGGTAGCTACTACCCGTATCTGTCCGTGTCCATTGTTATCCCTAGATCCATGCGTCAAGCAAGGATAGGGAAGCCGCCATTGTGTCATAACACATTTGTAGAAAAAAAGAAGAAAAGAAATAGGGAATCATTATTTCATAAGTGGTTCATGATAGAGGCTCAATTTCCATAGCAATCACCATAATTATGGTGCCTCTGCGATGATTGCTAATTATGGTTTGATTATTACATCATCATTATGCTAAGGACTCTGCATGTCGTCCATCGTTTTCAGTGCTTGGCCAATCCGTGATCGTCACTTGGTCCACTTGCTTCCCCAACACTCTCTGCTCCCTTGCTTTTCCAGTCGGTGTCGCAATCTGAAGCCAATGGCAATGCGATAGATGACATCCACGATTTCAGTTCATTTCAAAAAGGCATAATCCCCTCCATCGAATCATGTAATTCTCTTTCTATATTTGTTTTCTATTTTTATTTATTTCTATTAATTCTATTTAAGCATAAACTATAATTATTTGATAAACAAACTATAATTTTAACAAACATTTTTTCCTTAATAATATGAAACAGAAGTTTAGCAATAATAGTAATAACTAATTATGATAATATTATAAGGGATAAATAATAATAACAAGAAAATCAAGATTATCCCCTTTATATTGCAACTAATTAACAAATTTCGTTTAAATTAAATACAAATTACTATAAGTTAAAAATAATCACAACTTCTTACTATAATTAAAAAATGACTATAAATAAAATTATTTGCTTTAGAAAATATCATTCATATAACAATTTTTATTATCATTGTTTATAAAGTATCTAATTTTTAATGATTAATCAAAGATGGAGGATAGTCGTGATATTACTTCTCATCCTCATATCATCTTCAAATGTTCGTGTTGCGACACCTCTATTCATTTGATTTAATTCCTAATTAATAATAAAATATTTTTCTTAATGAAATTAATAATTGGCAACAATAACAATAATAATAAAAATCACTTTTCTCTAATCAATATTGAGTATCAAAATTAAATAAATATTTTACTTTCAAAAAGAAATATAAAAATGACTCATCACATCAAGGATGGAAGAAGGGTACATAATGATAACTTCTTTTCATCAACTCATCCTTTAAACGGTTGCACCACGCCACATCTGCTCATAGCCTAAAAACTACTCAATCAATAAACAAAATTTTAAAGGACTATTTCGCTTTCAATCCCTATTGCTCATAGAGAAGCATAGGAGCAAGACTTAATCTTGTTAGACACACCAAAAAAAATAAATATTTTTTCCCTTTTCAATAAGTAATTAAATAACCAAACAACTTTTGGTGTAAAATAACTCATGCAACTTAGGGAAGGTACCGTTTAGAATAGGCGAATATCGTGCTAGTACCTTTCCTACTACGTAACTGACTCCTGAATTCGGATATCAAATCTAAAGCCCAATATGATCCAAGAATAGGGCTAAGATATTTTTCTATATTTTATCTTATTAAAAATGTGTTGGCGACTCTAAAATATTGTGTATCCGAAAAGCGGAGCGTGACACCTATTTTTCCTTTCTGCAACATTATTTTATTGTGGTGTTCTAGGTGCTGAAAAGTTGTATGAGATACCATGCTCATAACAAAACTCTTCAAAGAAGGCATTTTGGAATTCTCGCATGTGATCACTTAAAATAGACAAAACTTTTTCAGAGATTTTTCATTTTTGGACATGTTTTACATATTTTCTAAAAGCATGGAAAACATCATTTTATTTACTAAAAAATAGTGTCCATGTGAATCTTGAAAAATCATCAACTATCATAAGAGCATAATAATTTCCTCCAAAATGTTTAGTCCTAAATGGACCAAACAAATCGATATGCAATAATTGTAATAGCCTTGCAATTGAAACTATATGCTTAGGTTTGAAAGAAACTTTAGTTTCTTTATCCTTTTGACATGTATCACATAATTTGTCATTAACAAATTTGATTTTAAGCAAACCAACTAAAAGTTCATGTTTGATTAATTTATTCAAATGATTCATATGGATGTGAGTTATTCTCCTATGTTATACCTATGTATCATTGTTATTTACTATAAGACATTTGAGCTTTAACATATAACATATTGTCGTTAGTAGTAAAAGGTAGCTTACCCACTCTACCTACACCAAAGATTTTTCCTTTCTTATTATCTCGGAATTCATTGTCTCTTGAAGTTAATATTGAAAATTTAGACTTGTTTCCGGTCATGTGTTTTGAATAGCCATTATCTAGATAACACTTTTTTTTATGGCTTTTAAGCGTTCCTACAAAATGATTTAAAAAGGTTTGTTAGGAATCCAATATAATTTAGTCTTTTAAGATTAGCATTTTTGTCAACGCATCTAATTGACAAGCTGGTATATTAAATTTTCTATTATAGCAAGTATTAGGTGTGTCTTTATAGTGTTGTAATATAATAAGTTTGTTTCATCTTCCATTTTGGAACATAGAAAAAGTTTTTGCTATATGTTTTTCTATCATGATTATGCATACAAGGATTACTTGTTTTTATACAAATAGTTTTCTTTATTCCACTAATATGACCATTTTTTGAGTAGCCTAAACAACTAAGTTCATTTATATGTGGTTGATTAGTCAATAAGTTTTCTAATATTTTTGAAGTTATTTATCTCTTGATTTAAAACATTAATTTTTAATTCAAGAGAAGTACTTTTTTATTTTCAAGTTTCCAAATCCTTTAGTGAAATCTTGTTCTTACTATCAATAAGCTTCATGCATAATTTGGAGAGTCTAATATATTCTTTATCAATTTCATTAAAAACATTTTGCAACTCACTATAAGATGGTATATCATTCACTTCAGAGTCACTACTACCTTATAATTATCTTCATCAGATTGGTGTGAGGCCATTGGAGAAAGATATGATTGTTCTTCATTTTCTGTTTTGAGTTTGAACTCATATCATGGTCACTAACCTCAGAAATTTACAGTTTACTCATAAAATTTAGATCATGAGAAGAAAATTTTCTATCAAAAACTTGTTGCAAATATCTGTAGGAAATTTGTATAAGTATGCCAAAAGTATGTTCTGCTTTCAATAAACATCAAGAAAAATTGAAACTATAATTATAATGATAGGACAAAACCCTATATAATTATATAAACTAATTAAAAGCTAACAGAACATGCAGTTGCAGCAAATATGAAGAGTAGATTATGACGGAAAATTTGGCATGACATTTTGATAAATGGATGGTGATGCTGACGACGAAGCGAGCAAAGCATTTGCATGATCAACCTGTGATAAGCATGTATCATACATCTTATCATCCTTCTGCTCTTGTTTAGGCCTCTGGAACCCTGAATCAATCTCCATCACCTGTTGTCCTGAATGGAAACACTGATAGGTAGAATCCATTGGTTTCACGCGGTTAAAATTGATACCAGTCAGTGAAAGATTTCCAGACGAAGGAAGATTCAATGGTAGCGGCATGGAAAAATCCGGGAACACTGAAGCAGGAGATCCAGCTTGAGGGGCTGCACAACGATCATAGTTCATTCCATATGAGCCATAAGGCATTGTATTATTCAAGGAAGAATACTTCATTTGGTACATGGAAGGATGTCCAAACTTCATATCACTATTGAAACTTCCAACTAAATTGGACCTGAGAAACTCATTGCTGATTTCATGTTTTCTATCAAAATGAGATGCAAGACTTTGAACTTGAGTTTCAGGCTTTGGGATAGTACCATTTCCTGTTAAAGTAAGAGCCATTTGCCCATTAGCACCACCAGGAGGTAAATGTCCATCACTTGAGCTTATCTGGTTGTTATTTCTAGCAGTAGGCACTTCATGATTATGTTTTCCCTCATAAGTAGTAATTACATATTTAAGATCGTGTGAAGCCCTTTCGACATGTTTCCTTACAGAACATCCGGCACTTGTGCATTTGTAATAGCTCCTAGAAGAGACCCATGAGAAAATGTTACATGAATATCAGCAAATAGGCAGAAGTTAAAAAACCTGATGAGAGGGGATCACTTAGTTTATGAGTAAGTTAAAAAAAACTTCGTATTTTAGTCATTCATTCTATGAAAATCTAATAGTTCATATGATTTGAATTAATCAGTAGATCAGATCTGAACCACTATATTTTCATAAAATGAATGACTAAAATGTGGAGTAAGTTTTTTAACTTACTTGAGTAAGTGAATACCCTTTCAAGATTGTTAATTTGTTATAACCTTGGTACAAACAATTACAAGCATAGCAGTAATGTTAATGAAAAAATATATATAATAATGCAACAGAATCTGTAGAACGAGTGATCAATTTAGAACATGAAACAGTTCAGATAAACGATTAAGATGGCTCAGAGTAGAATAATAAACAGATGCAAACATCTAACAAACAATGTTAAACAAGCATGATTCTTCTGACTAAGGAATGAAAATTAATGGTAACTAAATGCACGAGGATCTCACCTAATGAGATTTGAAGAGGGTAGCCTTAACTTCACAAATGAAGAAGTTGTTTTGAGGTTTTGAACCCAAAACCTTCACATCACAAAAACAAAAACCTTACAGATACATTGAGGCTTACCAGCTTAAAGAATGCAAATTAAACATTGTTGAATAAGAACCTAGTTTACTTGTGGAGTATATTTTCTTAAATATATTAAAATTTAAGAAATAATTGAAACTTCATGGAAGACCACAATACTCCCGAACTTTTATATAACTTTTATCAAGGAAGATAGAAGCAATACATCAAGTACATTACATCCATATGCACGTGTTTTAAATTGGGGTTGGAGTCGCAATTACTGTTACGGTTGCAGTCGTTGTAATATGGATTATGGTTGTTGCGCTGTAAATTATTTTGTGATTAAAAACATATTTTTGAATTCTATACGTTCCAATCTGGTCTGATGCGATTTGATGCAATCCAAATGCGTTTCGATGTAACCGCATCATTATGATTCGAAGTCACACCATAATTTCGGTGTGATGCGGTTATGGCGATCACCACAACAATAATATTGTAGCCACATCATGTCATGTGATGCAATCCACAGTTTAAATCTCTACAAATATAAACAGACCTGCAAGTGCACAAAGAAAGACAAGATCACTATACCTGGGGTTTGGATTTCCTTTGACAACCTTCTGTCCATACTTACGCCAGCGATAACCATCATCAAGTATGTCAATATCACTCTCGATTTGTATTACTACTCTTGGCTCACGAACAGCCCTGGATGACAAATTTGATTCAACCAATTGACTCTCTTTCTTCCTGCAAAATAAATAATAATAATTTTTGAACTGAAACATGTAGCTTGTATTTCTATTTGTTATTGCCAAAATGTAAGAGACTATAAGATAGATTGTCAAACCTTCGTTTTGACTCAGATTCATCATCTTCAGCACCATCTTCAAGTGATGCCATAGTTTCAGTGGCTGCATCTTCATCACCATCATGACTAGCTAGTGTTGAAGAATGTTCTGGAGTGTCCTCTGGTTCAAGCATACATACAGATTTAGCTTTGTTATTGTATATAGGATCTGAAACTTCAGGAACTGCAGAAGTCGGTGAAGCCCTTTCTTGACCATCAGCCTTCCAATCCATACCATGTTTTGTATCTCTTACTCCAGACTGAATGTTTTTCCAGACCAACCCACCATCAACATTAGCACTGCTTTCATTTGCTTCACCCATGTATAACATCCCATCAGTAGGAAGTGCCGATGTGCGACGACATGGGTGTAGTTTTATATGGTTGTGATCGCCCTTGTAAATAATTTCTGTTATTTGGCCATCATGGGACCGCTCCACCTTTTTCTTGACCTGACAATTAGGTTGAGTACATTTGTAGTAGCTCCTCGGATACTCACTACCTTTTACCTGTTTTTGTCCATATTTTCTCCAATTATAACCATCCTCTGAAGCCTTTACCATTCCTGTTCCATGGGATAACTCATTCTGGACTCCTTCAATATCACCAACATGGCTAGCAATTATAGGCTGCGTGCTTTCCTCGCTATGTTCCTCAGAATGAAACATTGGCATCTCACCATTATTAGGGATGGCATCATCTACGATTTTCACATCCAAGTCATGTCCTTTTGGAAAATCTGTTTGGTAAGAAAAATCGACTGATGTTTGAACTTGGACATGTTGTTTGTAGTCTGAATTTCTTCCCTTGATCATGTTGTACTTAATAGAAACCTAATAAATTCAGGTTTACCAAATTGTGCATGTATTGTTAGAACAAAATTAACTTAGTTATAAAGCTTTCACATATTGGATAATATATGAGAATTATATAGCTTTCTCCAATTCTTCACTTCAAACCACATCCAACTGAGAAAAGGTGGTTTTCATTTATTCATATCTACTATTAAAAAATAGAGGAATTGAGCAACCCAAAGAAAAAGTCGTTATGAGGCACATAATAGAATAAGAAAAACAACAAACACAATCCAACCCAAACCAATATGTCTTTCTTTCTTTTTTTCGTTTTTCTTTTCATTGTTTATAATAATAATGATATAAAAATACCTTATTTAGAGAAGCAGAGTAATGAGGCAACGAATTTGGATCATCATGGGTGTCATGGGGCTTGGATTTGACGGAAGCAACAGCATCAGTAGCAATGGGGAAATCATCTACTTTCTCTTGTTGTTCATTAGTGACTGTTGATCCCTGATTAGTGAAGAGAGGCTGCTGGGTGAAAGTTCCAGTGGTGGGAGATGGTATGGCCTAAAAACACATTAGCAAAAAAGCATATTCAGTGAACTGAAAAATATGAAAAAGTGATCCATTTAGCTATAGATTCGGGGTACCTGAGAATTAGAGAGCATAATGGGTGAATCAAGAAGCGAGGTGGGGCTAATGCAGCAGCCAGGTGATATGGTGAGACGGGATGATCCACCAGCAGCCAGAGAAGAAGCCAAAGCACTAGAAGATGATGACATTTGAGTTGTGCTGGTTCTATAAAGAGACGTGTCGATTTTTGTTGCATTGTAACTGAAACCTCTTCTCTCAGCTATGCTTCTTTTTGCTGGAAAGCCTCCTCCTTTGGAATCACAACACATGATTCCTTCATTTCTGTTCTCATTGTTGTTTTTATTTTTGTCTTGGTCCATGACTGTGTGGTGACTGTTGAGTGAGAATTGAGATAAGAAAAGAAATGAGAATCAGAATTGGAATGAGAAATGGATGTTCTAATCCCAATGTTAAAAATAATGGTGCCTTCGGTTCACGCCAGGAAGAAGAAGAGTGGAGCTGAAACCAATGAAGGTGAGAGGATTTTAAACACCTCTTGCATTGCAATTTTTATGTCACCCACACAACATACCATTCAATATTTGTACCTTACCAATGCCACACTCCCTTCTATAATTCTAGGATTTAAACCGTTTTATTATAATAAAATTATATTATATATTTTCATCTTTTAATGTTTTCTTAATTTATGTGTATAATTTTTTTGGTTTCTCACGTGTTATTATCGTACGTAGGGCTAACTCTCCAGCGAACATTATTTTCATCTATAAGACTCAAACGCGAAACATTGTTTAAGGGGAATCAAACATGTACCACTTAAACCAACGTCCGTTGGTAATTATGTGTATAAATACACAATACATTATTTAATATTTATTTATATTACATTTTTTAAAGAATCAATTAATTAATCATAAATAGTAAATGATATGGTAACATTGTATCAAATTCATATAGAACATTGTGTAGTCTATGCCATACATGTCTAGATTCATAAAATGTTTTTAGAGAAAAAATAAGGATAAAAGATACGGACAGTGTAAAGGTTTTCTACACTATCACAACATCATTCACTATTGATTTTTAGTTATTATTTACTTTTAAATAAAAGTATTGCAGATGAATGGTGTATGATGCACTGACTGTGTATAAATCTTTATACTATCAGTGCATACATTTTGAACTCAAAAAATAAATGCACCGTTATACAAAGTTATTATATCATTCACTATTTATATTTTAATATCATTGATTTTTAAAAAATCATACATAATATTGAATGATTTAATAATTATGTATAAATCTTATATGTCAGTACATATTACAATAGTGCAGAAGAATGAGCAAATGTGTAGTGTGATCAATAATTTTCATTTATTCATTTGATAAAACAGAAAAGGAAGGGGCTAAAGAAAATATTCTAGAGAGAATGGATGAGAAAGAGAGATTTAGATTTAGACGTCACAGGTTATGTGTCATAATGAAACACTAGTTACGGAAGAAAGGCCATGTAAAAAAAATCTGAACCCATTCACAGCCACATGTCGCTGTTACCATAATAACAATTCTCCTTTCCCAATTTAGTTGCATCGTATCAAATCTAATGGTGTTCATGTTGTTGTAGAAGACTTTATTCGATTTCTAAGATCATCAAAAGGTTAATAGTTCATTTTTTAGAAGTAACATTTGTTAAGATGAATAGTCATATATCATAAAAAAAATTAATTCCTTATTCAAAAAAGGTACAGAAATACTCTTTTAGTAACAAAAAAAATCTAATATCAACCATTTGAGGATCTTAATTCTCAGAATAATCTTAAAAGTTTCTTAATTCTACCAATTTTATTTTTTTCCATTTTTAGTTATTATTATGAATTTTAATTCATGTATCTAATCTCCATAACATGTCTTTTTTTGGTATTCAAATCTCATATATTCATATTTATTGGTAATGGTACTCGTACCCCTAAAAATAAATTAGTTTATTACTAAAAATGTAAAAATACTTTTAGTAATACTAAAAAAAATTTCATCTACTTCAAACCTTCCGGTAGTAAATAGAAATATTGGTACAGAACATATATAATTTTTTACCAAAATTTAAATTATTTTGAATAAAATAATTTGAAAATTTATTAAACTCCTCATTTTTACTAATATTCTAATGAAGATGATTTGAACTACTTTTTGTGTGTAGCCACGATTTTATTTAGTTTACTAACTCTGTTATAGAGTTTTGGTAGATTCCACGAAATTACCAAACATAAATGGTTTCTTATTCCTGAATTAATTTTGGTCCCTTATATTCAAATGTCACCAAAATCTGTTTAAATGAATGGAATAAAAACATATAAAAGAAGAACATTCGGAAATAAAAAAGAGTGTAATATTTATACACTATATTGTAAAAATTTATAAGCAATTAGTATATTATCCATTATTCATTGTATTATTTTTTGAATAATCAATCATAATAAAACATGAATAATAGATAATGCAATAACAATATACAAAACTTATATACTGTAAATATATACATTTTTTCTTCTTAAAAATGAAAAATGAATAAGTAAGAAATTTGAACAATTTCATTGAGTCTTCGTCCCTCGTAAATGCTTAACAATAAGAACGAAAGTTTATGGTAAAGTTTTCATAATGCATAATAATTTTTTTTTTAAATGGAAATGATATTAAACATCGCAATGAGATAAAGAAAAATCTAAATAAAATAACTTTCCATTTTCACTGTTAACAAAGATAAAAAGTCAATAAAGTGCAGTGTTAAAAACATTCAATAAAATTGTACATTTCTCTATAAAAAGAAAGCAAACAATTAGGAAAAAGTATTTCTCATCATAGGAGATGAATTATATCCCCCATCTATTAAAGTGATAACAAGTGTACTATTTATTTTAGTTTTTAAAAGTATTTATATAAAAAATGATTAAATATGACATATATCATGATTTTAATAGTTAAAGGAGATAATTTTCTACCTGTACAAAAAGATATTTTACGATCATTTAATAAGTGTCAGAAGTGTGTTTATCCCCAATAAATGCATCCCAATTAACAATGAAATTTATGCCAAACCTTTCACAATTTTTCTATTATATACTATAATTTTAGTGGAAATAATGTTTTACATGGTAAATAAAAGGATGAACAAATTAATAAATATTTCTCATTTTTAATTTGAACCAAAAAATTGAAAAAAATCTTTAATAAAAAACAATTTGCACTTCTGTTTTCGATTAAATTAAAATCCAATAAGTTTCATGAAAAAAAATTCAACAACACCCAAAAGTATGGATCATAAAGCTTTCAATTGAATTTTATTTGAAAAATGAAAGGTTTGAATCTTGGAATCATCCCATATCATTACTTTGAGAAGAGTTTTACCCAACTGAATAAAAACAATAAAGACGAAATAAAAATAAAAAACTTATTAAACCAGAACAAAATGTATCCAAATATATATTAGTAAAAGTGTAATTTATAAGGTTTTTATTTAAATTTGAAAAAATATAAAAAGGATTTATTTTTTCTCATCATTTTGGGTTGAAATTTCCAAAATATAAATATCAACTATTACTTTGTAATTGTAATTATTATAAAAATTATACGAAGTAAACACGTTTTCTACTACTAAATAAATCATCAAACAAAGATATAGAGCAAATCATCCTAAATTTTGAATAAATCTTGCATGGACATATATGTAAGAATTGGGTAGACATCTGCTGTCCCATAATAGTGTACCACTTGATGTGCCACTACTTGTGATTGGTTAGAAAAATAATTAATTATTAAAATTTTAATTTAAATATATTTTTTTGATCAATCATAAATAATGATACATAGAGTGGCACTCTTTGTAGACAGCAGATGGTGCTCTTGTAAGAATTACTCCTAAGTTCTCTATAACAACCTTTTGATATATAAACACTTTTGAGCTCATGATTAACTGGTTACTGTATATGTATGAGTTTATTGTAATTTTTTATTGAGTTTGCATAATGTTTTTTATATTGTATATTAATCAGTATTAATGTGTGTTAATTTTAGAGTAAAAAACATATTTTAATCTCTCATTTTTTGATCTCACCACTTTGATCCTTAACAAATAAAAAACATAAAATGATCTCAATTTTTTTAAAATAGGTCAAATTAGTTATTTTTATGGTCAAATTAGTCTCTATTAAATGTTATAAAATATGCTAAAAACGACTATTTTAACCCACATCTAGAATTTTTAGAACTTTTTGAGTTTTTTCAATTTTGAGAGACCAAACTGGTATGGTTGTGAGGAATTAAAATGGGTATTACTCTTAATCTTACTTCAAAATCAATGATAATTAATATATAATTGATAGATAATGCACCAGCATATTAAAAATTTCTTATGTGGTTCGCATATAGAATGTTTTTCTTTTTTCCCTTTTATTGTGATATAATTTTTTATTTATATAAAATTTATAAGACATTTAAATTAAAACTAGCTGACTTTTAAAAATTCGTATATTTGAATTTTAAAAGAAATTTTACTAAAACGATTTCTCTTCTCTGAAATAAATTAATCTTACATTTAATATTACATATAATAGTGAAATACAAATTATGTACTTAATAATTAAGAAACTCAATATTTATATTATATAAGACTATAGTTTTTTATATACATAAAATTAAATACAAGAGAAAAAATGTGTGAATAATTATCAATATATTATTCATTGTCCATATATTAATTATTGTTGATTATTAAATAGAACTAACAGCATATCAATAGTATCTAAATTTTTTTCACTCTAATTACAAACGTGTAACTTGTATTAACTTATTACCAATTTTATATAATTTTGACAAATTGATTTTTTATTGAAATATTGAGTACATTTTATGAAATAAATAAAAATTCTATAAAATTCTATTTTTGTCTTTCTTTATATATATATAATATATATATGGTTTTCTTAACATCATTTCTTTAAAATTTTTATTAAGTGAGTTACATATTATTAAGCTTATAAAATCGATAGTTAATAATAGTCATTAATTATTTTTTGGTTGGTAATTTCATGTTAGATTGAATATAATCAACTAATAATTAATGATTTCATGCTTTAATCAACTAATATTGTACTTCGTATAGAATGCAATCTACATTATTTATTTTTAATTAACTGAGAAATTTAAATAGATATATAAATTAAATTATTTCAAAAAATATTATAATTGAAAATTTTAGAAAATATATCTTTTGACATGTAAGTAAAAACATATAGATGTAATTATATAATTAAGAGATAATTAAGTGGTTCAACAATATTTTTGTTATGATGATAATTTTACTTATTTTTTTTAACTCAATATAAAAAAAATTCAATTATTTATGACAATTCAAACTTTTTAATTTGATATTATATATTAATATTTCCTTAAATAAAATTTATAAAGTCTAAAATTAAATATTAAAAATATATATCAAAATTATTAAAGAATAGATAGAAATTGAATTGGAATTTATCAATATATCTCTTGAAACAATGAAAAGAAAACGAAAAATGAAATATAAAAAATGGATTCACTAATTCCTTTCTAGGAATTGCTTAGGAATAAGAAAGAGGAATTTTATATAAATATCATAGACTAAGGTTTGGTCATATTGAAGAATTTTGTTTCCAGCATAATATATACACATATATATACCAAAACGGTAACAAGATAACATTTTGACTTATTTTGAAGCCTAGGTCAGAATAATCAAGTATGAACACAATGATAATAAATGCCATAAGATGATCAAATTTTGTGAAGTGCCATAGCTTTGTAAAGAGTAAAACATAATTCGATCATACATAATATAAAGTAAAAGTTATGCAAATTACAAAGCAAAACAAAGAACATCCAACAAGTTCAATAGCAACAACATCAACAAAGATAGACTAAGCAAATCCTAGACACAACTCTAAGTTTCTGGCTCACCATGCTCAACATCCAAATCCATATAATCCAACAGATTCGACAATCGTCCAAGTTCTCCTTGGACTTGTTGATTCACATCATCAAGAGCATCCATCCTTGTGGTGATGTAGCCTCGAAGTGATAATAACTCATCAATCCATGACCATTTGGTTGGAAGGCATGGAACCAGATAAAGATGGCTCAACATGGAATGAAGAGTGTTGTTGTGTAGGAGGGTCAAAATTTCAACATAATGTAATCAGTTACTCTCTAGAGTGATTGATACTATTGCTCACTATTTCAAAAATAATCGCTTACTCATAGGTGTAGTCAACTATTGTCTTCAGTTTTTGAAACTTTCAAGTTATCTGATGCTTGGTAATCGGTTACTAAGGTGCAATAATCGATTACATAACCCAAAAATATAATATTTAAGCAATTTTAAACAAGTTTAAGTACAAGTAGGCATGAGATAAACATAAGGAAGCAAACATATAATCATATAAATATATTTAGGACAAGTAAGCTTAATCAAGTATGCCTAATTCACGTCTAATTTTATAAAGTGGTTCTTTAGCCGAAGGTTTAGTTAACATGTCTGGTAATTGATGATGTGTATCAACAAATTCCAAGAGTTCTTCTTTCTATTGGACATGGTCCCTAAGGAAGTGGTGTCTTATATCAATATGTTTGGTTCTGAAATGCATCACTGAATTCTTTGTGAGGTTTATATCACCAGTATTATCACATTTCAAGGGAATGCATCCTAAGTCCAAACCAGAATCTTGTAATTGTTGCTTGGGCCACAATACTTGGACACAAAAACTACCCGCTATTATGTATTATGTCTCAATAATACTTAGAGAGACACATACTTGCTTCTTACAAGACCAAGAGACTAGTGCATTTCCTAGAATATGACACTTACTACTTGTACTTTTCCTCTCAGATTTGCATCCAGCAAAATCAGAATCAGAAGTATCCCACCAAGTTACATAGACTTCCTTTGGGATACCTTAATCCCAAATCAGGTGTGTCTTTAAGATATTTTATTATTATTTTAACGGCAGTAAGATGTGACTCTTTGGGTTTTTACTAATAACGTGCACAAAGACAGACATTAAAAAAGATAAAGTAGGGAACCAATCATATTTTGATACTTAGAAATATCAATATATTTTCCAGCTTCGTTAGTAACAATGTATGTTCCAGAACCCATTGAAGTGGCAATTGATTTGCAGTCATCCATTTCGAAGTGTTCAAACAAATCTCTCCAATATTTAGTTTGGCTCACAAAAATACCATCCTTGAGTTGTTTGATTTGTAATCCAAGAAATTAATTCATCTTCCCCATCATGGTCATCTCAAACTTCCCTTACATCATTTTACGAAAATCACTATACAAAAGATATTACTAGAACCAAAAATAATATCATCAACATAGATTTGAACAAGTATAATATGATGATCTGTTTTGTTAATAAATAATGTAGTGCCAACCTTTCCTTTGCTAAAGCCTTTATCAAGTCAAAATCTCGTTAGGCGGTCGTACCAAGGCCTTAGATTTAAAAAAAAAACTAATAATAACAACATTACCTTTACCAAGGGTTTTGGTTAGAAGGAATGGAACTAGATGAAGATGACTCAACATAAAATAAGGAGTGTTGTTGAGTAGGAGGGTCAACAAAGGGATTTTTAGAACGAGTAGTCTGATGATCATTGTGATGCTTGTAAATCATATTGGTGGTATCTCGAAATAATCCCATCTTTCAATTATATTTTCCTGAGCGTCGAGTAGGATCTTGGACTCCCCTCCCCAGCAGTAGAAACAACAAAATGCTCAAGAATGACAATTATGATTATAGCATAAGGTAAGGGTCGGTGATCATCTCTAAAAGTCCTCATTTGTCTTATTACCATCAAAGTCCAATTAATTAGAACATTATGCTTATTAGCATACATCACTTGTAGTTCCATATTGGTAAGTTGCGAATAATTTGAAAATTTTGGAACTATAACGTAACTGAGAAAGTAATGAAGCAAACAGTCCTCTATGTTTAGATTACCAACATAGAGAATATCTCTGTTTTTCATAGTTTCACCTATGGCCCATTGCTTATGCATTTCAATTTCCCTCTTACGATATCTACACATAGAGTAGTAGAAATCCATTTTGTTATACCCTTCTAAGTCACATTGAAAGCCTGATTCTATAGTTCCTATGAAAGGTATGTTACCACAAATTTAACTCAAGGTTCGAAAGTTCAAGGTAATTGTTTTGCCTTTGACATATGAGAAGATTGTATTCTTCTTAAAAATCAAGTTGTAAAAAATGCTCCATTAAAACTTACCATACTTGGGAGCAAAGATGGGTCTTTGCATAAAATACTAATGATATCATCAGACTCGAAAGAGTGTAACTTACCATACTTGGGAGCAAAGACGGGTCTTTGTAGAAAATGCTCCATAAAAACTTTGCGTTGTTCCTCATTAGCAAGAAGTCATATCAAATCCAATGGATTAGCCTCAGATGAAGTTGGTTTCTTCTCTAAGTCACATTGGTATGTTGCTTCTTTGTTTTTGATGTAGAAGCCATGAAAATGAAGTTTTGAGAAAACTAGGTTTTTTGATTTCGGGGTTTTTTTGATTCTGAGCACTAAACACGAAAATAATGGTTGCAATATGCTTAGAATTGAAAATGTGATATAAACAGACCCCAAAATCACTCAAAATAGTTGAAAATGGAGGTTTTTCAAGCTTGTGGGTGGTTACCATGGTTTGAAGAGGTTTGAATGAGGAATATGAAGTTTGAAAAATGGGGAAATTTCCTTAAATACCATACAATATAATCGGTTAATCAGAATAGAGTAATCGGTTACATCAAGTAAAGTTGCCTAGTTTTCAGAATTTCAACACAATATAATCGGTTACTCTCCAGTGTAATCGATTACCATTCCTTACTGTTTTAAAATAATTGGTTACTCATAGATGTAGTCGATTATAGTCTTCAAATTTTGAAACTTTCAGGCAATCTAATGCCTGGTAATCGGTTACTCAGGTGTAACAATCGATTTCATACCCAAAAATATATAATTTAAGCAATTTTAAACGAGTATAAACATAAGTAGGCATGAGATAAAAATAATGAAGAAAACATATAAACATATTTAGAACAAGTATGTCTAATTCACGTCTAATTTTATAAAATGGTTCTTTAGCCAAATGTTTAGTTAAGATGTCTGCTAATTGATGATGTGTATCAACAAATTCCAAGAATACATCTTTCTTTTGGACATGGTCCCTACGGAAGTGATGCCTTATATCAATATGTTTTTTTCGGGAATGCATCACCGAATTCTTTGTGAGGTTTATAGTAATAGTATTATCACATTTCAAGGGAATGCATCCTAAGTCCAATCCAGAATATCGTAATTTTTGCTTGAGCCACAATACTTAGGCACAACAACTACCTGTGGCTATGTATTATGCCTCAACAATACTTAGAGCAACACAAGCTTTCTTCTTATAAGACCAAGAGACTAGTGAAATTCCTATAATATGACACTTACCACTTGTACGTTTCCTCTGAATTTTGGGTCCAGCAAAATCTGAATCTGAGTATCTCACAAAGTCACATAACTTCCTTTTGGATATCATAATCTCACATCAAGTGTGTCTTTAAGATATTTCATTATTATTTTAACGACAATAAGATGTGACTCTGTGGGTTTTTACTAATGACATGCACAAAGACAAACACTCAAAAAGATAAAGTAGGAAATCGATCATACCTCGATACTTAGTGATATCGATACATTTTCCAACTTCGTCAGTATCAATGTATGTTCTAGAATCCATAGGAGTGACAATTGATTTGTAGTCATCCATTTTGAAGCGTTTCAGCAAATCTTCCAATATTTAGATTGACTCACAAAAGTACCATCCTTGAGTTGTTTTATTTATAATCCAAGAAATTAATTCAACTTTTCCATCATGACCAAATCAAACATCCCTTGCATCATTATACCAAAATCACTATACAAAAGATATTAGTAGAACTGAAAATAATATCATCAATATTGATTTGAATAAGTAGAGTATGACGATCTATCTTCTTAATAAATAATATAGTGTCAACATTTTCTTTGTTAAAGTCTTTATCTAGTAAAATGGTCGTTAGGCGGTTGTAAAATAATAATAATCACAATGTTACCTATACCAATGATTTTTATTTTGATGTTCTATGCATAGGTAACAATGCCTTTGTTTCTTGAATATGAAAATTTTGAATTTACCTTTGTGATGTGCCTTGAACAACTGTTTTCATGATACCACATTTTGCTTATGGTTTTCAGGCACTCCTGCAAAACAAATGAAAAAGAAATTCTAGGTAGCCAATGTGATTTGGGTCCTGTGGGGTTAACACCTTTCTCAATCCAAACATATTGGCCAGTTGGAATACCAACTTTTCTAATATGACATGAATTAGGAGTATGACCTACATTTTTACAATAAAAGCATGTGGGTTGATGTTGATGTATCTTTTGTTTAGACTTGTAGAAGGAATGTTTATCATGATTTTCATTAGCATGATTATACACGTAATCATTCTTAGTCTTTACAAAAGTACGCTTTATCACACCATTAGTTTTTCGGCTATTTGTGTAGCCTAGACCTCTCTGGTCATTGGTATGTTTTTGAATATTTAAAATATTGTTCGCCTTATGAGCACTCTTCTTGAACATATTCAGTTTTTGCTTTAATAAAACTATTTTAGTTTGAAGAATATCACACTTTGGGCATTTTATGCAATCAAAATTTGACTTGGATTTTAAGATGTCCAAATCCTTTTGTAAAATTTCATTTTGACTCTCAAGACTTTTTATAGCATTTTTCTGTTTGATGCTTAGTTTTGAGAGTTTAGTAGCATAGACCAAGACATTGGCGGCTAACATAGTTGATGATGTGTATTAATCTCAACTCACATGCATAGTTGCTAGAAATAGAGGTATGTGTTAGTTATAATATTTGATTTTGTGTTTAAGGTTTTGACTTTATTTAATGAGTTGCTAAGTAGACTAAAATATTAGCTCTTAGTGTAATTGATGTCATGTATTGTGCAAAACCATATTTGTTTGTTGTTTGATTGTTTGCCAATTTAGTTATTTGAATATAGTGAGTCAATCCCACATCTATATTCAAAGTTCAAACACTTTTACTTATCAAAACTTTTCATCCAAACCAATCAACTTGAAAACTCTTTGAAAAAACCAAGCTTAGGATAGTGATTTGATTTTGAAAGGCCAAATTATCAAGTTATTATGAGTACGACAACCCCTTACTCTTTTACTTGTTTGGATACCATAGGTAGTATTTTTATGCTTAATTGCCGGTCTAGCAATGCATTCCAAAATTCTTATCTAGGAGAGCTACAATTAATATACATATATATATATATATAATAAAAAAATAGAAATTAATTAATAATGTCACATATCATAAAACTGCATTCCCCTCTCATAAAAAGCAAATTATATGTATAATTCAAAACAAAATAGGTGAATAGTTTTTGTAGACTTGGTTTACAATGCTATTTGATTATATATGGTAATAGGTGACCACAAGCCTCTCACCCATGAGAGCTTAGAAATAGTATATATGTAGTCTTAACTATTGTCACATAATTCACTCATATTTTTTGGGCATCATATATGAGTTCGTGAGAATCGATTCGTGATTCTTCTGCATTTTGAAACCGCAGTGGGATACACATAAATATGGTAAGGCTACACAAAAGAAGCAAAATGCATAGGGAAAAAGTACAACACGAGGCGACAATTATATTAGATTTGAAGAAAATTGAAAACCTTAATCATTCTTTTATCAAGATGGACCTTTTTTAATATAGATACAAACTTTATTTTACGATATAAAATGGAAATTTTTTAATTAGAAATGTGCACTTTTTATTAGCAATTTATCATTTCTAATTAATGTAAGTATCATATATTTAATACAATTATACCAGCTATTTATTTGAGGGGTAATAAAACAAATGAGCTAATTTTGATAGTCATTGAGACTTCTAAAATTGATAAGTGATATAAACTTAATGAATGAATACTCAAACAATTGCTCATAGGGGATAATAAAAACACTATATGTTAATGCATTATGAATGATCATGGTCTCCAATGTACCAAATCATCATACCACCAACACTTTAAATGGATACCAAAAGAAAGATTTAAGAACATGAATTCATCAATTGTTTGTATTCTTATTTTATCACGTGTGAGAATTATGAGATTCAAGATAATATTTCACTAATGAAAAGGAAATTCTAACACTTTCTTCCCTTAAACGTGGTTCTAAGTTTATTTTAAACGTTTAAATATTTAATTATTTATAAAATATATAAATAAATCTTAAAAGTAAAGTGTATCTACTAAAATTCAAAAAACATATCTATTAATTAATAGATCCAACATATTTGATAGAATAAGGTAGGGGTGAGCATAATTGGGTTAAGGCTTGTCCCTTATCCAATCCTAAATATTGTCCGTGTCATTTTTTGAATTTGGACTCGGTCCTGATGTTGTTGCATATATTTTTCAGATTCTTGATCTTTAAAGTATGCATCCTCAAGAGTACCTACAAGATCATCACAAATACCTTTCCTCTCCTCTTGTGGAGAAGACTCATCAATTACAACATGTATAGACTCTTCAACAATCATTTTTCTTTTACAAAAGACTCTATAAGCTTTGCTATGATTAGATTAACCAAGAAATATTCATATATCCACTTCTGAATCAAATTTACTTAAAAGTTGCTTTCCATTGTTTAAAATGAAATACGTACATCCAAAAGTATGATAATGAGAAATATTTGGTTTTTGACCCTTAAAAAGTCTATTGGGGTTTTCTTAAGAATATGCCACAAAATAATTCTATATAGAACATAGAAAGCGGTATAAACCGCATCAACCCCCAATTACTTGGGCACTTTGCTCTCATTCAAGATGGTTCTAGCCAACTCCTCTAGAACTCTATTCTTTCTTTCAACAAATCCATTTTGTCTAGGAGTTCTAGGTGCATAGTATAGATATTCAATACCATGTTTTTCACAAAACTTATCAAATTTGTGGTTTTCAAATTCACCACCATGATTGCTTCTTATGGTCACAATTTTATGGTATCATTTGGTTTTGGACTAACTTGCCAAGCCTCTTGAAATATTTAAAAGTATCACTTTTGAGTGTAAGAAAAATAGTCCATGTGAATCTTGAATAGTCATCTATAATAACAAGTGCATAGTAACTTCCACCAAAACTCATTATTTGAGATGGTCCAAACAAGTCCATATGAAGTAACTCTAATGGCCTTGTTGTGGATACCATGTTTTTAGAAAAGAAAGAACTTTTGATTTGTTTGCACTTTAGGTAAGAATCACAAGTTTCTTCTGTTTTAAACTTGAGTTTAGGTAGACCGATTACTATGTCCTTTATATGTAACATGTTCAAATGATTCAAATGGTAATGAGTGCCTATGCTAAATCCAAATATCATCTTCTTTTGAAATTAAGCATTTTGAAAATAAGGAGGTGATATCATCCAAATCAACAATATATATATATATATATATATATATATATATATATATATTATTTGTCCTATGACCAATAAATTTAACACTATCATCAATGTCACTTTTAATTATGCAGCACTTAGAGTCAAAGATTACATTATTACTTTTGTCGCATAATTGGCTAATGGTTAAAAAGATTATGCTCCACGCCTTCTACATAAGCACATTTTCAATGATTGTATGTGAATCATTTCTAATCTTTCCAACTCCAAGTATCTTGTCTTGATTATTATCTCCATATGTGACATGACTTTTATCTTTAGGTGAAAGCTCAATAGACTTGATCTTATCATCCGTCATGTACCTAGAACACACATTGTCCAAGTACCATTTATGTCCATATGTCCTTAGGCACACCTACAAAAAAATATTTACTTGCTTGTTTTAGGCACCCAAATAGTCTTGGGTCCCATAGTGTTACTTTTCTTGGGATATTGTCCCTTTTAAATCCAAATATATCATGCTTTGCGCATACTATGCAATCTAATATGACAAGTATTAGTTGTATGACTATACAAACCACAATAGAAACAAGTACGTGATTTATGATATGAATTTTTTGAAAAATCAACATGTTTCTTGTTTGATCTCTTTTAAGCACGCATGTATCCCAACCCGAATCTATTACCAAGATTCCCTTGAGATGTAAGTCTGTTGTGTAGCTTATGACTACTCCTAAGAATTCCCTTGAAATCTATTACCATAATTTTCATCTCATCCCATGAATCCACTAGTTCAGCACCACACCTCCTTCTCTACTTCTGAAACTGGTCCCACCACACCATGACATACTCCTTGAATTCCAAGGCTGCCACCTTTACCATTTTCACATCAGAATAATTATGGCAGTAAAAAACCTGCTCCATTTTCAACTCTCATTCTAGATAGGCTTCAGGATTATTCATCCCCATGAAGGTAGGGACTTTAATCTTGACCCCATCCATTCGGTCATCCATCATCCTCTCCTTATGACCACCATCATCATTCCTCCTTTCCCTCCACCTCCTTCTCCTTTCTGGTTCAGAATCACTCGAACCATTGTTGTGTTCCCTTCTATTTTGTTGAACTTACATCTCCTCCAATTTTTGTTGGAGTGCTCGGAATTGTGTACTCATTGCATCAATTGTTTGCATATAGGTCGTGATCCTGGGGGACTCGGCCTCATCTCTTGTAGGACTAGACATTTTCTCACTTCTCTCTTGACTCTTTTCTCTCAATGTGTTTAGTGTGTATCACTCCCTCACTTTCTCTCAATTTCTCCTTGGGTTCTTGATAAAATCAAGTTAACCAAGAGTTGCTTTCAATATGGCGAACTCACAGACTTAACAAACATAAAATATTAGGCTAAGATGTATTTTGAGGCAAATGTAAGGGTAGACTTTTTTTTTTTTGGTTTTGGTTTTGACAAGGTAGGAATTTTTGTGTATTTTGTTTTACTTGATACAAGAAATAAAATTTTGACTTACACAAGACTAGCTCTGAATACCACTTGATGTGAATCCTTTTTGAGGGGATTCGGATTTTGTTTTAATTGTTCTTGAATGTAAGTCTTTGAGAAGAATATGGATTTTGCACTTAGAAACTTGTTAAATTTTTGATTGGTTGTTGTTTGGGTTTTTGTTTGGCCGTGGGGGTATGATTATGTTGGTTTGGTTTTTGGTTGTTTGTGGAGTGTGTTTGGCTGTGGGTTTTGGAGTGAAGGTTGAGTGGGTTTGTGGATTGTTTAGGGAAATTGTGTATGGATATTTTTTGATGGTTGTGTGTGTGGGGATTGTTTGGTTGTGTGTGGTTGGGGGTTGAAGTTGATAGAAGAAGATGGATTAGATAGGAAGATGAAGGCGCCACAGGCTTGATTGCTTGATAAGCCTAATGTATTTCGCCACAAGCAAGAGAACCTTGATAAGAAATGACATTGGTTTAACCAAGAAACTAGGAGAAACTCAACTAGCAATGAATTATTTTCCAAATAAAATTCAAGTTATCCTATTCAATATCAAAGCCAAGTACAAAAAGCCATAGAATTTTCGGCCAAGCTATGTGCGCATGTGAATAAAGAGTAGTAAAGTACATTGAATATTTTCCTAACTCTTTTCCCCATGTGTTTTCGGTTTAGGAGGGAATTTGAATTGCAAGGTGTATTGATTGCTTTCCTTAATCTAATTCCCATGTGCTCTTTTTGGTTGAGGTGGGAGTTTGAATTTGAAAATGATTCTTCATGGAGTAAATGTCCAAATTCGGTTGAGGAGTGAATAAGAAAATAATCAATTTGTCTTCATGGATTTCCCTTATGGTTTGCCTCGTGTAAAAGGAGAATATATCCTTGATCATCACGCCCAACACATAGTAATTGTGAATAAGGAAGGTATTGATGGATTCCAATTTGAGTTAAATGCTTTGGAGTGAATAAGGAAACAATCAATTTGTCTTCTTTACTTTCCTTATGGGTTGCCTCATGTGAATAGAGAGATTCTCTATGATGATCACACCCAACACATGCTTAATTTGAATAAGGAAGGTATTGATGAGCTTTCATTCACACGCCTCCTTGATTAGGAAATAAATGGAATTTGTTTGATTTCTCTTGATTGGTTCCATATAGGGTTCTTCCACACGTGCTCTTCAAATTAGGCAAGGATTCCTGGAGATCTTATGGCCTTCAAGGGTAATCTCGTGGCTTGGCTCACTAAGGAAAGTGTTCCCTTGCTTGTACCTGGATTACATGGTTCTTAATGAAATTTATTACAACTATAAGTTCAAGTATAATGCAAATAGTAATTGTTCTTTCAAATAAGCCAGGAAAATTTCCTAGACTACATGTGGGTATGATAATCCCCACTTATTAAATTGGACTCCCACATGCCTCAAGTGTTCCCTCCTTGGTCGTGGTCAACTTGGGTTACTTCTATAAAAAGAAACGGTGCAATGTATGGGCCTGATTTCCATGTTGGGCTTTGTTGACTTGGTCACTTCTTCCACTAATAGGTTGAGAGTTTGGTGTGCTTTCTTGGTTCTGGACCGGGTCATGGGCCCTCCTAGCCCACTTAGCTCTTCCTCATTGATGGGCCTTGGTGGATTCATATCAGATCTTTGGAGACTTGTTTTACTAAGAAGAAATCAAATGTTTATAAAAACACTTCTTCCACCTAGAATTCCCTTGGACCTAGCTTCTAATGAATTCCACACCACTTCTAACCAATTATGCCCAAAGATACCTCTTCTTGGACCTGACCTTAGCCTAGGATTTCTTCCTAAATTTTTCTCTTCTTCCAAGGTGATGGCTAACACCCAAAGAGACAAATTTACAACTCGATCAGTTCATTTTCTAATGATACCATAATTTCATAAACCAATAACCCTTTGATGAATCTCACAATATCATATATGAAAATGAATGGTTATGGGACACAGAGGAAAATCTTTGAAAACAATTAATGCTTTAAAATAGAATCTCCTTAAAATATTCATAAAACTCTCTCTTTTCGCAAAAACGTTTCTAGCACATTTTTCAGAAAAACTCTCTTAAAAATTTGTGTATTCTTATGTATCAATCTTGCGTCAAGTTCATGTATCAAGTGTTTTTGCCCATGGGAAAGGGTAGCTAAAATACCAACCAGTTTCAATCTATTTTTTGTTGAGTTAATCAATTATGTAACTACTTAATTGATTAACTTGTCTTTAAAATGTCCAATATTCCAAAACATAAACTGACTTAATCGATTAACCATGTTCTTAATCAGTTAATGGGTTTTCCATTTGAAAAGACTTAATCGATTAACAAAAGTCTTAATCGATTAACAATTTTCTGAAAATACTTAGTTAATTTTCCATGAACGTCTAACATGATTGATTAATGTATGATGCATGATTTTGAGAATGATATAAGTACAACGTAGTTTAATGCATCAAAATCATGTATGTATGCTAATGCACCTAAATCATGTATGGATGAAAACTGCATATGCATTATGTTCATACTCTAACATGTGAGATTTATCATTAGGTTCACACAACTTAGACTGTACCCAGTCAAAACATCTTAGGACCTAAAATAAAAAGTTTACTATAACTTTGTTGATCCCTTTTTGAAGCTTGAACTTGAGTCTTCATGTTCTTGTAGTTGATTTGTCCTTGTCCATTCTCTTTATTAATCTTTAAGTTTTGTCTTCATCAAAGTCATGTCAGTGTACAATTGCATTCACATACATGGATATTTATGATGACAGTGACGAGCCGAAATCTTAGGGTATTTGTCTAGGATTTGTTGCTTTGCTTTTTCCTTTTGATGTTCAAGTCTTATATTTTATTTTTGGGATGTTATAGTTGTACTTTGTGAACTGTTGAAAGGTCTTGGTTGATTTAGATATGTTGTGATTCAGTTTCAACAAACACATTTATAAAAAGTCCTTTACTATTTTAATTCTTAAATCATTTTTAAGATTCAATTGTAGTATATGATTTTGTCGATCCAGTCAGAATTGATTTAGAAAGTTTAGACATACTTTTGTTTTAGATCATAAACAATAATAGAATATATGTTGGTTTCAGTTTGTTTACATAAAAATGGTTTTGTGCATGAAAAGTAAAGAAACCAGATATTTACAATTCAAGAGAAGAATAGTTTGGAAACATGAAAGTAATGTTTCTTAACTTTTTTATATCAACATGATTAGCTTGATGCAAGTTATTGTAGTGTGACTCAATCCATCATACATCATTTCTTAACCACTCATCCCGGGTATGGGTGAGGCTAGACTATTTTCAAACCTTATCTACTATACTACCCCTCATTGGTTTGCACTTGTCGAAATGAGCCTATCACATCTTATTTTAGTTTCCCTAATGCTTGATAGCCTTGAAAACAAATAGTTTATTTTGGATGCTTTGATATGGCAGATGTTCTATTCCAACATCTTCGTCTTAGAACATTTGTTAAGTCATCTAACAAAATAGTTTTGGATCTTTAAAAGCATACTTTATGTGATCAATCTAAAATATGCATTTATTGTATATGGAAGGAAACAATAGATTGAAACACATAACTTCCATGAAGAAATCAGAATTAATATATTAAGTAAGAAATGTTACACATTGGTCCAAACCCATGAGTGATTAGCCTTTCATCTAGGATGCTTTAGACTACAACTCTTAAGTTAAGCTTGGTTTGAGTGTGAAAATGCCCAACATAGATTACTTCAAGAAAGGGTAAGCTTTTCCTCAAGCTCAAGAAACTTTGTGATCACATGCCCGCTTGGCCCTAGCTTGGCCACGCCTAGCGGGTTTGTGTCTATTTATTCATACTTTGGCTCTTTGTGCTCGTTGGCTTGTGATTTGGTTTTGTCTCATTCTTTCAATGATTGTATTCACTTTGATCCCTGACATTCAAGTGGCATGGACAAAATGTGTGGTTAGATACAAATTATATTTTATTCAAAAAGTGGGTTATAGGTTGGTTTTTAAGCATGTTTAAACAAGATAAGTGCCATAAAAAGTATTATCAATTATATAAATTTTGGCACTTATCATGAACTAATGTTTGTATGAACCTATTTAGTGATTAATGTTAAATATGCTATTTTGCTACTATTGATTGCATCTTCTTACAATATATCTTTTTTATGGTTCATGTAATCTTATATGACCTTGGCTTTATAATGTCATTTTATATTATACCCTTTTTATGTATATATTATTGTGCCTATGGAAACCTAACTTTTCCTTTTTTGATGAAGTCGAAAGAGGGAGAAAAGTTGGAGTTTTATATTTTCTAGTTTACATTTTTCATGCGCCTACTCAAAAACAAGGGGATCATACAAGATAGGAGGGACATACAAGATAGGGGGAGCATACACCAGATTGCAAGGCTATACTAACTCATGTATGCTAAATCAGAACTTTCAAAACTATAAAGATCTTGATTTTTCATCATAGAAAATGGGGAGATTGTCTAGAATATCTTGTTCCTGACCTTGACATTGTTTTAATGAAGATACCAAAATCAATAAAAATAAGAAAAAGAGAGAAGACCTTGAAGGCTTAGAAGACAAGATTTCAATATCAAGATATTGTATAGTCTTCTAAGATATGTGCTTCTTTGAAACATATTTAAATTTAGAATTAAATGTTCTAAATTCTCAAAAAGCTAAGTGACAGGTTACTGTTAGGTATCAGTTGTTACAATACACCTAGAAGAGAGGGGGGG
>NW_017720318.1:0-39394 GCF_001865875.1 Lupinus angustifolius | reverse complement strand
AACAGCAATTTAAATGTGTATTTTTAAATACAAAACATCAAATACGTTATGCACTTAGATAATACATGTTTAATACTTAGTTTATGCCTTGAATGCACATATACATGTATTTATGTAATGCATGAACATATTATGAATGACATATCTCATGGATGGAATGATTTAAAAGATATATGCATATGAGATATGTATTAGGTGCCCTAAGCCTTGACTCAACTTAAACTAGAATCTAGTCTAAGCCTAGTACCAAATTAAGACTTAAGCACGCTGATTTGTTGATGATCTTAAAGCTCTTATAGGCATAGGTTGTCCCCATCAAAACCATGACATATAAGGAGAGCTTTCCAAAGTGTTCCTCTTGACATGCCCACT
This sequence comes from Lupinus angustifolius, assembly GCF_001865875.1. Lineage (NCBI taxonomy): Eukaryota > Viridiplantae > Streptophyta > Magnoliopsida > Fabales > Fabaceae > Lupinus > Lupinus angustifolius. The sequence goes on along the minus strand of NW_017720318.1, from coordinate 39,022 downwards.
TTAAGTTACTTGACCCGAGTGACAGATTACTGGACCTGAGTAATAGGTTACTTGACCTGATTAACAGGTTACTGGGACTAAGTAATGGGTTACCCAAACTGAGTAATGAGTTACCCTACACTTTTAAAATAGACTAACGAATTACTCAATAGGATTAATCAGTTACACATTTGGACAAAATGTTTGGGTAATCAGTTACCAAGTAGAGTAATCGGTTATTAAGAGTTGTTATACAAGATTTTCAAATCCAAAATAAACAAATTTCATCCAAAATGAATGGGTTTCATTCCAATCAACCTCTATATTCACTAAATAGTAAGATGGTTGGTTGGAAACCTATTTAATGCACTAAGACACCCTAATGCATACACTACTTTAAAAAAAAATTCATATAATTTTTTCATACAATTTACAGACTTTGTGCGCATGCATCTTTGTTATTAAACTTTTTGAATTTTTTGAAGTTGCTATGAAGTATTTTTTGAAGTTTTAATATACTAAAATACATTAGCATTGTGTGTTATTCATAGTGAAAGACCATAAGGATTGCAAGTTTAGAATTGACATATCATACAAGCAATCTTGCCCTAGTCATATTCTTCATTCTTTGTAAGTTGTTGCAAACATTTCACCAAATGGTGTGGTGAAAAGGGGAAGAGTGAAACTTAGAAGAGGTGTTATTCCAAGTGATTAAATTGAGGTGAATGTGTATTGTACTCATAATCTCGGGGTGAGATTTGTAACTACAACTTATTAAATCAGTAAAATCTCTTGTGTGGTAAGAGGACTGGAAGTAGCATTCAAGTGGACAAGAAGGTGACCCAGTTTAAAAATTGGTGTATCTTTATCTCTTCTCCACTTTTACTTTTAAATTTTTTGTACTTTGATTTTATGCAACATTTTTTCGCTACACTATACTCTCATCCTTTTAAAGTTGCGAAAAATCCTTCATTGTGCAGTAAAATAATTCACCCCTCCCTCTTAGTTTTCCATCTTATACTTACATTGTGCATTAAAGTTTTCTAAGGTTTTCAGAAAATGTTTTCTCCACTTTCTAGGTTTCTTAAAAACTAAGAGAAAAGTGTGTTAATAAGTTTGAGTGTTCTTATATAAGATCGGTACACCGACTAGATTGGTTATAGCGATCCTTAGCAATTTGAGAAGTCTTCTTATACTTCTCAAAATTAATATCACCATAGCGTTTGGTGAGTGTTTATGTAAACAAAAAAGTGGTATGTCTTCTTTAAGGGATTTGAGTATTCCAAAAAGACAGTATTAGTGTGTGACTTATAAAATAGACAGTCAAATTGATATAGAGGAACCCCTTGAATCATGTAAAGGGGACTAGACGTAGCCTTTTCAATTGAAGAAGGTGAACATGTATATATCACAATGTGATTCTCTTTAACTCATACACTTTAAATATGTAAAACCTTTGCTCTTCATAAATCTGCTTTTGTAACATCCTAAATTTCAGCTCTTTGCTTATATATATATAATATGTGTATACATATATATAAGTATCTATTATTTTCTTAAAAAATAGTGAGTTGTGTGAAATCCTTTTGTCCGATACAAATGATTACTTGAGTAAGAAGTCAACTTACTTGACTTATAGATTAGTAGTGAGAGGAGCTAGCCAATGAGTTGTGAATCATGGAATTTCAATAGGAAAATTCATGATTTAGTTTTAACATATATTATAGTCATATCATGAGTTTAGAATGGAAAATAAGTGAATTAGAAACTTCGTTAAATTTTTGCACAGTTTGGGATTTACTCGTTTTCAGGTAAGTATATCATCGCAGGACCTTGTTCGAAATGGGCTGAGGGGCCTTATGATTAATATAAGCTAATATTATGTTATTAGTATTAAGCTTTTAAAGACTTATAGAGTCATTATTCGAGTTATGATTTTTAAAATATAACTCACACAGTTTTCTGAAATTGTCAATGATTAAGTTCACAGTTTTTCTTGCAAGTACCTTCAAACTTTTCTGTTAATCCATTAAGAGTATACACTATCATCTAGACAATGTTTAACATTATCCTAAGGGTCATTAACACTTGATTATTTTTGGTTTCGGCCATAAAATCACTAAGCCCAGCCCCTAATCCATCCTCATTGTATAAATAAGTGGCTGGGGTGGGTGGAATTCTAATTCCATCCTCACCACCTACACACAAACCACTCTTCTCCTTCATTTGTCTTCTTTGTTTCCAACAAGATCCTAAGGAAGATGATCTCAATTTTATGCATCTTTATCGCATGCAAAGGGTAATTTAACATAATCGAGGCATGGAGAATTCAAATTTGATGTTAGATTTTTTTAATTCTCTCATTATAACCTCTTAAATTCTGTTCTAAAAGTTCAGGTCTAGTAACATGTTGATCAAGCTAGTTACCTTGTAGTTTGAGTTTCTCTTCATCGATTTGAATGGTTCTTGAACCATTGAACTCCATTTTCATTTTGCGTGTATGTTCCTTTTTCTATGAAGTCTCTCTGTAAAGTGTATGAAAAATCATCAAGAAATCAAGTCTATGCTCTCACACTTATAAACTCAATGGATGATCCAGGATTGATGTTTTAGCAATGTCTTTAGAACTAAACAATTATGTACGTCCATGTGTCTCAAACTCCTTGGAAACATGATGGTAACTTGTTTAAAATCTGTGGTGTGGGTTGGGATTTTGTTCTAGAGTAATTGAGGGTCATCTAACTCAGCCCCAAACAACTAGGTTCCAGAATATGACTTTTTGGTGGTTAAGATGTTGTACTGTGTGTATGAGTCTTCGAAACTAAATGTCCATTACATGCATGTCATGTGATCTCGAGTCATTCAAAACTGTCTAGTTTGGGGCTAACGAAATTGTGTAAACTTCCAACCTTGAATTTGAGTGTAAATGGTACCAATGATCTCACATTTTGTAATTCATGTTTAATCCTCCGTTTTTGAGGTTTTATTTACATTTCTTAGGTGATTAGATCTTAGAAACTCAGCCATCCATTCTCGTGCTTGAAGTAAGCACAAATTTAAGGTTTATGTGACGATGTGAATTATAAGTCATCAAATTGAGTGAGGGTAGTGCCTATCACCTCAATTATTGAATTGGATGTTGATTTCCTTTTGTTTTATGAATAAAACCCCAAGTCCCAACGTGTTGGTTGTCAATAGGTTCATCTTATCTATCTTGTACTCCAAGTAAACGCATTTTGCTTTATGTCCAAGCATGTTTTATCTTGTTCTTGCACAAATATTCTAGATCAGTTAGGGTATGCTATAGAAATTACAAACCCAAAGAGTTTTTAAACTTTTAATTAGCTTCTTGTTCATATGAGATTTTTCAAGTTCAGATAAATAGGGAATAATTTATGCCTTATTTACGAAACTAGTTTCTATTGTCTCCAAAACTGTGATTAGTCATAAGATCACTATGAAAACATGTCTTCCATTCATAATCTTAGAACTTATAAGTACATATCCTTTTACTTATCCAATAAGCCTTCCAAATTGATAAAGTTCTCTCCAATAAATAAGTCATCGGAGACTTTTCTTGTTTTACCAAAACAAATTTTGTAAGTATTAGATCGTAACTAAGAGGGGTGAATTAGATGTATGATTTATATGGCCAATTTTTCTGCTATGAAGATAAGAGTTTGTTGCAACAGAAATAGTGTATAAAAATAACTAAGTAAAAATAGTAAAAATGAGAGAATAAAGAGAAGATAGAAAGTACGCAAATATTTATATTGGTTCACTTTCTTGTCCATTGAAGGCTACGTCCAGTACTCTTCCAGCACATGAGATTTCTTTACTTGATATTATGAGTTGCAATTACAATTTCTCACTAACATCCCACACCCTTGGAAAACAACCTTTTCCAATTACTCTCTTCCTCATCTCACCACACCCTTGTGATGAAAAGTTTACAACAAGATATGAAGAAAACTGTCTAGGGCAAGGATTGCCTTACAAAATATAACATTGTTATAACTTGCAATCCCTTTGCTCTTTATACACTTCATATATAATGCTCAAGATGTGTTTAAGTTTGGAAAACTTTAGAAAAGCGCTTAAAGATACAACAGAAAAATCTAAAATTTTGGAACAAAAATTGGATAGAAAGGTGCCTAGAATTGTATGTGAAAGTTTTGAAAGGTTGGATGATTAATGGTTGTCACGAAATGGGTGTTCCTTAGCCTTTAAATAGGATTCCAACTAGCCAATACACCCTTACGCAAAGGTGAGACACAATTGGAATGAAACCCATTTAGTTTGGATGAAAGCTGTTGAGTTTGGATTTGAAAGTCTGGTTTAACAACTATCTATAATCGGCTACTGAAACATGTAAACGATTACCCAAATATTTTGTCCAATCGAGTAATCGGTTACAACTTACAGTAATTGGTCACACTTAGTTGATTTTTGTTGGGTAACTCATTACTCAGTCATGTAACCTATTACGCAGTCCTACTAACCTATTACTCACTATTACATAGTGCAAGTAACCTGTTACCTAGGTCTAGTAACCTGTTACTCAGGTCATGTAACCCGTTACTCATGTCATGTAACCCGTTACTCAACATTTTGCAAATTGATTTAAATTTACTAATATTTTTACAATTATTTTCAAAATTGTTTTCCCATTTATTGAGCATTGATACTAATTGAATTTAGAGCGTATGGATAAAAGTACCTATTTAATACTTATAAACTATTTGCCTTGAAGCTTGATTTGCTATGTCTTCAACGTCTTCTTCCTTTTTCTTCTTTTTGTTATCTTGGTGTCTTCATCAAAATCGTGTCAAGGTCAGGAGCAAGATCTTCTTCGCAATTTTCCTTTTTTTGATGATGACAAACCAACATCTTTATGTAAGTAGAGTTTTCTGAGATCAACATACTTCATAAGATTTGACATTTTTACTTGAGTATGTTTCCTCTATCTTGTATGCTCTCTCTTTGTTTTTAAGTATGAATTTGAAAAGATTTTTAGAAAGAAACCACAACTCCAACTTTTCTCCCCCTTTTGACTTCATCAAAAAGAATGAAAAGTCAAGTTTCCAGCACAATATATATATAGCAAAATGGCTACAAGATAATGACTTATTTCTAAGTCAAGGTCAATATAATCAATATGAACCACATAATGTCAATGTTATAAGTGGATATAAACATGTCAACCAATATAACATTATAATCAGTAAAGTAATTGAGGTTCATACAAAAAAAAATGAAAGATAAAGATTAGAAACAAAATCCAACAAGTTCATTAACTACCAAAATCAAATAACAACACGCAAATCCTAGGAAACAACAACTCTATGATTCTGGCTAATCACTACCATCGTCTAGATCCATGTAGTCCAACTGATTTGGTAATCGTATAAGTTTCACTTGGACTTGTTGATTTTTAGCATAAGAGCATCCATCCTTGAGCTGATGTAGTCTCGACGCGAGAATAAATCATTCATGATCACCTGATTGGTAGGGATGATAGTAGATGGAGATGACTCTGCATGGAATGTAGAGGGTTGACGTGTAGGAGGGACATGAGACAAATATTCTTAGGAGCAGCCTGTTGATCACTTGGATGCTTGTGGATCATATTAGTGGGGTCTCGAAAGAATGGCATCTTGTGGATCACATCCACAAAAATCTTACTATCCCAAGCATCTAGTTTGATCTTGGAATCCCCAATAGTGGAAACACCAAAATGCTCAGCTATGGTAGTGATGATGATATCATAATGTAAGGGGCTTTTAGTATCTCTAAAAGTTCACCTTTGTCTCATTAACATTAAATTCCATTTAATTATAATGTTATGGTTAAGAGCATACACTAGTTCTAGTTCCATATCGCTAATTTGTGAATGATTAGAAAACTTTGGAACAATAACATAATTGACAAACTAATGAAGCAAATGGTCTTCTAGATTGATATTTCCACCAGAGAGAGTATCTCTCCTCTTTAAAATTTCACCTAAGGCCCTTTGCTTATGCATTTCAATTTATCTCTTAGAAAATCTACACATAGAGTACTAGAATTCTTTTTTATTATACCCTTCTACATCACATTGAATGCTAGATTCTACTATAGTTCTTGTGAAATGTATGTTACAAGAAATTGATCTCAAGGTTCTCATGTTTAAGGCAATTTCCTTGACTTTGACATAGGTAAAAACTTTATTTCTCTTAATGTTCAAATTAAGTAAAATGCCCTTACAATTTCAAGGTAGTAGGCACAATGTTCTTCACAAAAATTGAAAAGGTTTTGTTGCCTAAAAAGGGTGGAGAAAATGAATTCATGAGACTCGAAAGAGTGTAGCTTACCAAACTTGGGAGCAAAAATGGGTCTATGTAAAAAATGATCCTTGAACACTTTGTGTTGCTCATCGTTTGCAAGAAGTCGTATCAAATCCAATGGATTAGCCTCTGAAGAAGTTTATTGCTTCCTTTGAGACACATTGGTATGTTGATTCTTGGTTTTTGATGAAGAAGCCATGAAATTGAAGTTTGAAAATTCTATGTTTTGAGGATTTGACAAATTGGGAGTTTTTGATTTAGTGCTCTAAACATGATAATGATGGCTCTAATGTGTTTAGAATTGAAAAAGTGATTGAATTCGACTAAAAATCACTCAAAATAGTTGAAAAAAGAGGGTTTTCGAAGTGGGGGGTCACCACGGTTTGGAGAGGGTTGAAGGAAGAAGATGAAGTTTCTGAAATGGAAGAAATTAGTTTAAATATTGCATAGTGTAATCGGTTACTCATGAAAGAGTAATAAGTTACATGAGTTAAAGATACCCATTTTCCATAAATTAAACTTAGTGTAATTGTTAATCTCTAGTGTAATTGATTTGAATTCCTTACTGTTTTATCTAGTAAACGGTTATTCATTAGTGGAATCGGTTACCATCCCTAACTTTTGAAACCCTTAAGCTATTTGATGTCTGGTAATTAGTTACTCAGAAGTAGTAATCGATTACATACCCCAACAATATGAAATTTAAGAAAAATTAAAGCAAGTTTAAGCACAAGTAAGCATAAGATAAACTTAATGAAGTAAACATATAAGCATGTTAACACAATTAGGAAAAGTTAGCTTCATCAAATATGCCTAATTCTCGTCTAATCTTATAGAAAGGTTCTGTAGCCAATGATTTAGTAAAGATGTCAGTAGTTGGTCATGTGTATCAACAAATTCCAAGAGTACATCTTTCTTTTGGACATGACTCTTAAGGAAGTGATGCCTTATGCCAATATGTTTAGTTCGGGAATGCATCCTATGTCTAAGCCATAATCTCATAATTGTTGCTTAAGCCACAACACATGGGTACAACAACTACATGCTTCTGTGTATGCTACCTCATAAGTACTTAGAGCCACACATGCTTACTTGATACAAGACCTTGACATCAATGCATTTCCTAAAATAAGGCAAGTACCACTTGTACTTTTCCTCTCAGTTTTGCATCCAAAAAAATTTGAATCTGAGTATCCCACCAAGTTACATAGACTTCCTTTTGGATACCATAATCCCAAATCAAGTGTGCCTTTCAGATACTTCATTATTATTTTTATGGCAGTAAGATGAGACTCTTTGGGTTTTGATTGATAACGTGTATACAAACAGACACTAAGCGTGATATATGGTGTGCTTGCAGTAAGATAAAGTAGAGAGTCAATCATACCTTGATACTTTGAAATATCAATATATTTTCCTACTTCATCAATATTGATATATGTACCAAAACCCATAGGAGTGAGAATGGCTTTGCCACCATCCGTTTCAAAGCGCGTGAGTAGATCCCCGCAGCATTTAGATTATTTGACAAAAATATCATCCTTGAGTTGTTTGATGTGAAGTCTAAGGAAGTAGCTCAACTTTCCCATCACGGACATCTCAAACTCCCATTGCATCATCTTACCAAAATCACTTTCTTTCAATGATGCATTTGTTGGGATAGAATTCCCATGGAACCCCTTCTGACAAAGTTGACTTATACTTAGTAGGTTGTGCATGAGTCATTCAACATATTGAACTCCTTCTATTGTAGTAAAAGGTGGCTTCTCGACTCTACCGATTCCAATAATTATTCCTTTGTTGTTGTCACCATATGGGAAGTCGCACTTGTCCCTTGGAGTAAGGACAAAGAACATTCCTTTGTCGCACGTCAATTGCTTTGAGCAGCTGCTATCCAAATACCATAAATCCAAAGCGACTTCCAAACATTCCTCCAGAAGAGGTTAAGTTATATTAGGTATCTAATTTTATTTGGATCCTAGATGGTTAGCGACGTCCTCTATCCATTTAAAATGTCCGAAGGGCATATCATAATTTCTAATCATGCAAGTATTAGGTATATGCCCAAAGTTCATACAATAAGTGCATATGGGTTGATGATTATGTATCCTTGTTTTGGTTTTATTGATATGATGAGTATGGATACTTTCTTTTTGAAAAATTAATTTAGTAGAGACCTCATTCTTCTTAGATAAAGAGGTTTCTGAAAAACCAAGACCTCTACGGTTGGTGGAGTGTATCTACATTTTTAGCATACTATCCAAGTTCTTACTACTCTTATTTAGATTATTGAGTTCTAGACTCAAATTGGAAATCTTGTTTTCAAGAGTAATACATTTAGAACATGAAGAAGAAGAAGGTTTATTTATGAATATGTCGAACTTGGATTTTTGTATTGAAAATAGTTTTGAGAGTTTAACATATGACTATGTAACTCATTAAAGGCATTTTGTAATTCATAAAAAGATGGCTTATCTACAAGTCCAGATTCACTATCCTCCTCCTCATCAGAATGATGAGATGCCATTAATGAGGAATTCTATTGAGGCCATTAATATAGAAATTTGGGATTCTGTAGAGAGATGGACCTTTCGTTCTAATACACATAGTGATTGGAGAAACCAAAGAGAAACCTAGAGGTCTCTTGATCAACGAGGAAAAGAGAAAAGTGCAATCCAATTTGAATGTGAAAAACATTATAACCTATGCACTCTCATACGACGAGTTTTTTAGAGTTTCTCAGTGCAATAGTGCCAAGGAAATGTTGGACACTTTACAAGTAACCCATAAAGGGACTAGTGAGGTCAAACGATCTAGATTGAATACATTGATGCATGAGTATGAGTTATTTCATATGTTTCCACATGAGTCTATTTTTTATTTGAAAAAATGATTTACTCACATTATTAATCATCCCATTACATTAGATAAATCGTTTTCCAAACATGAACTAATTGTTAAAATGTTGAGATGTCTGCACAGGAAATGGCAACGCAAGGTGACTGCCATCTTAGAATCGAAGGACTTGGAACAAATGATGCTCGCAAAGTTATTTGGCAAACTTCAAGAACACAGGCAAGAATTAAGACGTTTGACACTCATTGAACAAATAGATGAGAACATCAAAGAAACATCCTTCAAAGTGACAAACTCATATGTAAGAAGTCAAAAGGAGAAGTATAATGATAATGAATGCGATTTTGACATGATTGATGAAGCCATTTTTCTCCTCATAAACAAATTCAAAAAGTACTTAAGAAATAATGGAGGACTCATGAAGCTTCATAAGGAAGATGAAGAAAGTTCAATCAAAATGAGCAACTATCCCAAAGACAAAGCGCCTTGCCGATAGAGTGAGAAAGTAGGCCGCATGAGGTACACATGCCCTACCTCTTCCAATAAGATTGAACATGATCACAATATATACTCTTGGGACACTAAAGCTAAGATGGTATACATCATTTAGGATGAACCCGAAGAGAATGTTTCATCAACAAGAATCGCGAGAGATGAAGAATCAAGGAAGATTTGTGTAATTGCTCAAAATATAAATTCTTACAAAGTAAGTAAGCAAGATGAGCCTAGTGAAGTATACTCATCCGATTCTATTTCAAATTCCAATATATTTCCCATGTATGACATATTATATGATGCTTATGTTGAAATGCATGAAGACCTTAAAAAGTTGGCTAAAAAGTGCATGAATAGCAAAAGGTTAATTTTAGATCTTGAAAATAAAATATGTGGATTGCAAAATTCATTGATCATGTCAAAAGGGGGAGAAAAGTTGATCATGCCAAAAGGGGGAGAAAAGTTGTTGTTTATATTTTGGCAATATGCTTTTATATAATACTTTTCTTTTTTATCATGCCAAAAGGGGGAGAAATGTTATTGTTTATGTTTTTCAGGACTTGCAAGAGAAGAAAGGTTGAGAGCTTCCGCAAAGTAAATGATAAATCACCCGATGCTCAATTTGAGGGGGAGTAAGAGGGAGAAATGCATATCAACTTACAAGAATATGACAAAACATATTTGATTGTCATCAAGAAGATCCAACAAGCTATTAACAATTGTCAACAAGTGGTTGTCATCATCAAAATGTGGGAGATTGGAGATGCTAGCATGCATGAATGAGAAAGAGTGTGTAATCAAGTATGCATCACATATATTTTGATGAAGGAAAAGGAAGACGACGGTTGATAATAGACAAAGGTTAATATAGACAAGGATCGACAATAAGATTAATGATCAAGGACAAGCTTGAATGGATGAACAAATCAACATACAACAAGTATCAACATTAAAGTCAAGACTCAAGTTCATACAAGGAAAAACATTCAAAAGTAGATCTAGAGGCTAAGTATATTAAATCTTTATTAGGTCTTAAGATGTTTGCTTAGTAAGAATCTAGGCTAGGATGAACCCCAATGGAAGTCTCACAAGCTAAAATCAGTCATAACTAAAATGAGACTTACATGCATACATACATGATTTACATGCACATGCATACATACACGATCATATGTTTTTTAATGCATTTAGAAAGAGTTTTAAATCATACATCATTGAAAGGCATGCATCATTATTTTACAAATCATGTAGGAGGTTCATATATTATTGAAATATCTTTTTAGAAAACCATTAATTGATTCAGCGATATTTTAATCGATTAACCAATGGATTCTTCAGAACCCGTTAATTGATTAAGTATGGGTTTAATCGGTTAAGGGTTGTTACTGTTTCTGTTTTCTATTATTTTCAAGAACCTTTTAATTAATTAAGTTTAAGTAAAATCGATTAACTACAATTAAAAATAGAATGGTATATTAACCCAAGGCTTTCATATTGCTTCATGATTTTGATCATATTGAAAAATACTGATTCATAGAGTTAGAACACATAGTTGAAAAATAGATTACACATTTTGTTCAGAAAAATCCATAGTGAAGAAAAATATCCTAAGATTAGAAGGGGAGGCCTGGATGTAGTTTGCAGTGGACAATAAACGAACTAAGATAAAAAGTCGTGTCTCATTCTTCTTATCCTTAATCGTTTTATGTTTCCGTATTACTTCATTTACTTAACTTGTTATGCATATAATTTTGTGTTAGTTTCATATTTTGTATTGTGCATTTACTGTTCTTAATCTTCACTAATAAGTGCATATAAGTTCGGTTGAATCTTGGTAATCTTGGAGATCGGGAGAATATTGTTTTCATTGAACAAGAACTAAATAATCAATTAAGATGTGTAGTTAATCGATTAATAGCAGAATGAGTTAATCGATTATTGATGTGTTTAATCGATTAAATAGTGTAAATTTTTGTATAATCTGTTTGTTTATCGAGCAACGGTAATTGTGTACCGAATCACCTATCCACTCCCTACTAGGTGAGTGATAGAGCCCTGTGGCACCCAACAAAAAGGACAGGTATGGAGAGAAGTGCTTTCATGTATGAGCTTAGAAACAATACCAAAGATAGTCATGCATCTCTAAGCTAGGCCTAAGGCAGATATAATCAAATATTATTTCTACGAATGTGAGTAACTCGGTATTGAGGCCCTTTCACTCATAAATTACTTATTTGAGATTTTATGAATTTTACTTGGTATATGATTTTATGCTGGATATGTGATCCTATTTGGGTAAGCATGATTATTTGTTTATCTTGAAAATTGAAATGACTGGTATTATTGATGTTATTTTGATGGAATAATTGTGTGATGGTTCTAAGTAATGTGAATTAGTTATATGCTTGATATGATTACTCAATCCTGATAATGGAATCATAATTGATATGACTAATTGATAAAATTATATTGGTGTTGAATGAGTATTTCCTAAATGGATTGATTATTGAGAATGTTGAATTGACTATTGCATCATGATATGAAATTGTCATTATGCATTTACATGGCATGGCATATGAATATTCCTTATGGAATGAAGAATGAAATGACTATGTTTATGAAATGAATGTAGAGAAGGAAAAGGAAACTATATTATTGATTTCTTCTCCTACAAAGTTATTTTAAAGGTACTTGAGAGTATTTTATAAATAAGCTGAAAACGTGTTGTCTTGAAAAATCGTGTCGGTATGTGGCTTTAAACAAAGTTTTTGTTTTGTAGTCAAAAGAAAGATATTTGAGAAACCGTATTTTTAAGGTTGTTTTCCAAAAATGTCAAATTAGTATAAATTGCCTTGATTTACTATAAAACGATTCTTCTGATCAAAACGCTATTTTACTATAGTTGTCATGATTACCCTAAAAACCAAGGAATAAATTATGAAACTTTATTCTTAAAGTTACTTTTCAAATGCCAATATTTTACAAAAATTACTTTTCAAAATGCCAATATTCTGATTGGTTAAGAAATCATTTCTTCTTAGTTGAACCTATATGTTACAAAGGTTTTCGATGTTACCCTAAAATGTTCTCCTAGTTTTCTTAACAGAACTGAAGCCATGTTCGAATCTAAGGATTCATGTCATTATGTCTACCGTTGATATAATAGTCTATGGGAAGATATGACACTGCAAATTTTGTGTCGAGAACCTAGATCGGTACTTAGTCTGCACGATTTGGTTGAAGGGACACTGCGGGTGGGAATCGATCTATTAGGAATAGGATAGCTCCCTTGCACTGATAGAACTCCTCGTAGTAATTACATGACCTCTGACACTCACTTGAAGGTATTATGGCCAGGGTGATATAATGGTTATCCTTGCTGATCACCTATGAGTTACTAGTGGTTTGCATGACGATGTAGTCATCTTGTTCGGTCAGCTGCTTCTTGTTGACTCACCAAAGCTACTTGTGAGCTACTTGGGCAGGCTATTGTTGGCTATTCTGAAAAGTGCTGAAAGGCCTTGTCAAGTGAGGTCATGCATGATGCCATCATTTCTTGGTGGCCAAGTCAAGTTGACCACTTGCTGGGTCCAGCCTGCTAGGCTTCTTAGGTGGCACTGCTCAACTGCCTGGTTGAGTAGCTTGTCCTACTCGGGCCAGGTGTGTGGTTTCAGACAGGGCGGTCCAAGTGCACGCTGAGCTACATACTTCAGAAGGTTGGCTTGTGCCATGCTTGAGTCTAATCGTGCCATGCTTGTGTCTAACCGAGCCAAGTTGGTGCCAAATTAGCTGGGCAGTGTTGTTTGTCCATGCGAGGCAGCTTAGGGAGTAGCTTCATGTTTTTGCTCCATGCTTTTGGCCAAGCACTTAGCTTGCCATGTGTGCATCAAAAGTGGCTTATGTGTATAGCTCCTTGCTTGACTATTTTTCTGAATTTTTCTTCTCTTTATTTTTCCTAAAAACTTCACACAAAGATTTGGAAAAGAGGTAGTAAAAAATATACAATCAAACTATGACAATTTATCTAAAAGTGTTGAATTAAGTTGGTTTTGCATGAATTGCATAGGATAAGTGCCATGAAAAGTATATGAAAATTATGTATTTTTGGTACTTATCAACTCCCCCCAACTTAAGACTTTGTTTGTCCTCAAACATATGGTAAAAAACATCTGAATTGGTTTTGGTTAATTTTCAAGATTAGATTAACATGATTTCAAATTTTTGCTTAAGCATGCTCAAAATTTCCAATTAACATTTGCAAGATTTGTGAATTTCACACACAATGCTTCAAACATATGCATATGTTCATGAAAAAATGTGTAACAAAACTAAAGCAAATATTTTTCAATCAAACAGTGTTTGTTGTGCACACAAGTTCAAAATTGAACTTTTCAAGGGGTGTAAGTGTTTTACTAAGTTTTCAACCATTTGCATGTAGTAATTTGAACTTGGTCTTTGTCTTACCTATTCTCTTAAAATTGCATTTTCAATCAAGGATCACTAAAGACTTGTTTTCGGTTGTAATGAGGCTAGGCTTGAAACAATCTTGGTTTTTATAGATAAGCAAATTTGTTTCAAGAGAGCAAAATTTTCTCAATGAAGCACTTTGCTCTATTTTTCCCAAAAACTTTTCCCAACCTTTTAGCTTTTGAACCTTGGCTCTTTTTGGCTTTTTCATTGTATTTCCCAATCTCCTTTTATTTTTCTACTTTTTGTTACAGCTTTTGTTGTTTTTCTAAAGAGATTGAATTTTTTTTCACATTTCATTTTCCATAAACCAAGTCCACGAATACCCCCCAAATTATTTTTTTCAAACACTTTAAATATTCATGCTCTCTTAATTAGAAATTTTTGTTCATGGGTTTGTTTGAAAAAATTAATTCATTTTGTTTGGCTCAAAGGGTCTTATCAAAGGATGATCCTATTTTTGGGTAGACATGGCCATTTTTTTGTTCAACTAAAGAATAAACTTGCCTTGATCCATTCCTATCAATCTTATGCAATGAAGAGAACTAAAGACTAAAACAAGTTTAATTAGAAAAAACAAATGTTGGTTTCACTCTGATAAGTGCCAAACATACCTAAATTTCATACAATTTTATGACACTTATCTTAAGCATAATTTAGAAAAACCAACTTAAAACAATACTTTTTGGATAGAATATCACAATCTTGTATATTTGTGTTTGTATTTCTTTTTAATGTGTTTTGTAGAATTTAGAAAGTAAAATAAAAGAGAATAAAGACTCTTGGTCCAAGAAGAAAAAGAAGTCAAACTCAAGGTGCTCAAGCACGCAGTATAGCGTGGACCAAGCAAACAGCTCAGCGGTGCCACATGTATGCTCAGCGGTGAACCAGACACCAACCTGGCATAGACCAAGTTGCTCAAGCAGGCAGCTTAGCGGTTCTGCTTCACCGCTCAACCTAGCATCAGACAAAACCTGACACGGTCAGAACACAAGCTTGGCATGGCCAGACACAAGCCTGGCACACGCCCAAGCTGCTCAAGCAAACAGCTCAGCGGTGCCACATGTATGCTCAGCGGTGAACCAGACACCTGACTAGGTCAGAAAGCACCAAGCCACGGCTCAGTCAGCACGGTCAAAGCTGCTCAAGCAGGCAGCTTAGCGGTGCCACATGTGTGCTCAGCAGTGTACACCCAGAATTACTTGGCCATCAAAAAACCATGAAGTCATGCATGACCTTACTTCAAGTAGCCAACCATAGGCTTTTCAGGAGTAGCTCACCATAGCTGGTCCCATAGTTCACAACTAGCTTTGGTGAGTCAAGTAAAAAGAGGTGACCAAGCTACTTGACCAAGTGACCAAACCCATGCTGAAGGGTTTGGTTAGCTGCAGAGTGGTGCAAATAAGCAGCTCAGCGGTGGGAGGGAAAAATCTATAAATAGGGAGGCATTTCCTTCATTCAAAAAAATAATCCCTTAAAACTCTTCTTGCCAAGAATTCTCCCCTAAAGTAGAAACACAATTCTCTCTTCTTATTTCTTAGTTCATAGAAGTTCTTTTTAAGTAAGTTTTATAGTTTTTAGTTTATAATTCAAGAGGAGAAAGGAGAAGGCAAATGAGATGCAAAAATCCATTTTGTAATCTCATTTGGAACTTAAAGCATCCAATCCTTGGATGGATGGCATATGCTCCTAACAATTTCATTTTAAAGTTGATTAAGTATTTCTTCTTCTTCTTTTATTCTAAATTTGAATTTTAATCATTCAAGTTGGTCATTTGGTTAATTTTATTTGTTTGAGAAGTTCTAATGCCCTTTTTAGATTGATCACCTAAAAACCGATTTGAAGTCATGAAAAATTACTTGTCTCAAACACTTAACAAATAAACTAAGAAGTAGTTGTACTACTTAGTTTATTTGCCAAGTTAAGCATATTTTTCTTAAGATCTTATATTCATTACTACTTCAATATTAGAGTAGCCAAGATTAGGGTGTGACAACCTAATCTCTTTGTGGACGTAATATTGTTTAGTAATAAATATAAGTGATTATCATTCTACCATTTTAGGACATACACTAAAAGGAGGATTTCAGACCTTGGTGTTTGGAGTTAATCAAAGTAAAACATAAGAACTTATCTAAGTAGTTCAAATACATAAGAAGTTGAGAAATACTTTCATCATTCAAAATGATCTTGTCTCCTCAAGAAATTGTTAATACTTATTTTATGTCTCTTGTTAAGTGTTTATGTGCATATCAAATCAAAACAATCAAAATATGTTCACTCATTATTTGTGCATTGACATATTCATATGATTCATTATATTAGGAAATTCCTTGTGGTTCGACATAACCCTATACTATACTATAGTTGAATCTTGAAAGAGGTGTAAATTTTAAAATAGTAAAGTGTTTTCAATAAATTTATTTGTTGAAACATCTTTTAATATAAAAAATGATGAAACTAACTTACTAACTTTTATTTATTGCAATTTATTTATTCTTTAATACCAACCTTCCTTAAGGAAGAAGTTTGGTTTGTTAATAAAAGGAACCCGAAAGAGAGTAAATAAATAAATGTCACTTAACTTTATTATTCTTTTGTTCTTTATTTATTTATTTGTTTCTAACAACTAACTATTCATCACTTTTGTACATTAGAATACCATTAAACCGGTGTTGGAATTTATTCCACAAAACCGAGATGCTATTCAAAGCTACTTAATAATTATGTCATAGGGGATTGCTTCGATACCATTGTACCGGCGTTAGAATTTATTCTAACAAAGCCGAGATGGGGCAAAGAAGGAATAACTTATTCACATGATTATTAGAAGTAAGTTGTAACTGGAATATTCTTGAAACCATTATACCGACGTTCGAATTTATTTCAACAAAGCTGAGATGACAAACAAAGAATAAAACCGAGTTTACCTACTTAACCAAATAAAGAAAACACACCGAAGAGAAAACTCCTTTCAACACACTCTTATGCACATGTGTTTGGCTCACTCCCTCACTTGTTTTGGATTTACACATTTGTTTTGAAAAATGTTTGCAACAATCACGTTACACAATTTTAAAATTCCATTTGAACAAAATTTTCTTGTTATGACATTATGTGATTTTTTCACAAAAAGAGTTTTTGGCTTATATCTCATTTTGCTAAATGAAAGCTTAAAAATGTGCTTAGAAAATTTTCAATCATGTATTTTTTGTCAATTTATCTCATTTAGCCAATTCAATTTCGTTTTTGAAATTTTTGAGTTTTTATGGACAAACAAATTACTTTATAAATAAATGTACATCCTAAAAATTTATAATTTTCACATATTCATCAACCATGTTCCCCTTCTTTAAATGATGGCTTGTCCTCAAGCCAATGAAAAAATTGTTTTTGGAAAGGAGATGTTTGATGAATATGGAAAGTTATTAAAAACACAACTAAACTAAAAATTTGCAAACTATTTAAAACAAATAACATAATTCAAACTAAAATTAAAACAAGGAAACAAATAAACAAGGTTTAAAGTACGAACACAAGGAAATAGTTTTGCAAAGTATAAAATGCATAAAAATAAAGTAGAGAGAAAACCAAAATTTGTTGCTTTTCTCAATCTTCTTCATCTTCATCAAGGACTTATGATCTTCCTTCCAAAAATTGAGTGTTGGCAACAAACTCCTCATAGGTTCCACCTTGGAAGTTTGGATGAGAGCCAAAGATGCTTTGAAAGCTTTTATACATGCTTGTAATCCCACGATAGCAAACAATTTGTTGTTGGTTTTCGAAATGTTGTTCTTGAACAATTGGTTCTAAGATGGGGTTACTTGATCTCCTATGTGATGGTTGAGAAGATGAACCCACATCTCCAAACTCCTTTCTCAAATCGGCCCTAGCTTGGGCCAAGCTTTTTTCCTTGCAATGGGATTGGACATAAGATGTGTTGATCTCGGCTTTGAGTGTCATGATCTCCCCATATGGTTCGAGTACTTCTTCGTACCTACATAAGTCATTAATAAGTGATGGTAAGATCAAAGAAGCTATACCCCTTTAGATGCAGTCAGCAATTGCATCTGAGATGATAGTCGCGATGTTAATGGAATCTTTCTCATAAATGGAGTTTTTGAGCTTTGCCTTGCCTAGAGGTAAATCTGAGACATGAGAAGTTGGCCAAATGTTGGACAACACAAAAATGGTCCATAGTGAGAGGCTTGAGTCATGCAAAACCGAAATACCAAAGCACTTTGGTTGACCTCCAATCCTTGTAAACACAAGATCCTTCTTACTAGTACATGAAGGTCACAATTTGGGAATGGAGACCATGGGTTCCCTAGGTAGTCATTGGTCATGTACTTATCATAGTACATTCTCTTACCGTTGATCCTAGTGTATCTATTAGTTCTTGCCTTCCTCGACACAATAGAGTTGTTAGGTAAGCATGCAAATTTTCTCAAGCTTATTTGGCTCTTTTCAAGTTTCAAGTTGTGAACATGCTTTGCCAAAATTAGTGATGTATCTAACAATGTCAAAACAACCCCAACATTATACTTTTTCAATCAAACAAACACAAAAACACATATTCACAAAAAGTGCCCAAGTAAAAACTTCCAAAATATTTGTTGGCATCATACATTCCAAAACAGCCCCAAAAATTAAATAACACATCAAAACATATTTCTTTAATGTTTTTAAGGCATTTGTTTCATGAAAAAGTGGGGATACAAAACAAAGTTCACACAACTTGCAAGGATTCATAATTTTGAGCATGCGTGGACTTTTTCTTTTTAAGGAATGTTTTAAATGAGTCTTTGAGCCATATTAACAAAATTTCCAACCACAAAACATAATTCAATGTGGTTAGAGTTTTCAAATTTTAGAACAAAATTTTGGCTCTAAATCTTACTCAATTTCCTACACATTTTTACCACTTGGTTGAGTCCTTTTGTAAAACATTTTGTGAGCAAATCGAGGCCTTAAAAAATTTCTTTTACATAATCATGAATGAGTCATGTTTAGGTATATTTGTTCACAAAGTTCATGAATGAACCGAATTCGTGTTAGAGAAAAATTCTAAAAAAATATTTCTATTTCAAAATACAAACTTTTTCCCTTAGCAATTATTTTTCACATGCACAATATTTCAATCATATTCAGCACTTAATCAACACAAATATTCATGAAAAGTTAAAGAGAATTAACAATCATGTATGTGTTCTTCAAAACTTCCAAGAATGAAATTTATTTTGTTTTTTTATATGGGAAATTTCTTTGAACTTTTTGAAAATTTTGACTTGGAGTTTACAAATTTTCCCAATAAAAAAGACTTCAAGAATAACATCAAATAATAGATTAAAGCTTTTAAGAATGAAGGAGAGGGTACTTGCATGTTTGAAATTTGAAACTTTTGAAGAAAAGGGAGAGGTTTGAAGAGAGTTTTTGGAGAAGATTATTTTTGTTTTACAAAATTAGAGTGAGAAGGGATTTTCGATCAAGGGGTTTTTTAATGGGTGGGATTTCAAAAAGATAATAGGCTAGGAGAAATCTTCTTTTTGAAAGGTTCTCTTCCATGTGGCTGCCTAGTGGGGCATCAGGCGCCATGTCAGTCCCACCAGGCGCCCAATCAGCTAGCTGACCGAATTTGGCTTGAACCATGTTGAGCCATTTTGGCTCATGGTTAGGCCCATTTTCACCCCCAAAGTTCTTCTACTCATTTTTTCTCTTTTAGTTGATTTTCAAAAATTGTTTTTGTGGACCGGAATAATTTTTCTCAATTTTCTCTTTAAAAGATGAAACTAAAGAATAAGAAAAAAGAATTTAATGAAGAAAAAACATATTTATATATATTCAAAATGTATTGGGTTGCCTCCTAGCAATCACTTCTTTACCATCACTAGCTTGACGCATGTTACCTACCAAAATCCAACTTTTTCCACCAACCCCATCCTACTGCTCATTTGCATGAATTGGTTTAGAGTGTCCTCTAGTTTAAAATTCTTATCTTGGGTACGGTGTTGGTATTGATTGGGTCTAGGATATAATGGTGGTTTATGAGGATTGTCCTACCTCGATGGCTGATTTCCTTGAAATTGATTTCCCCCCCTCGGGTAATTGTTCTAGCAAATTTTCTTGGAGGATTGTTGACAAATTGGACCTTCTAATTCTGAGTCTGGCATTGGCCCATATCATGATTATCAGTACATTGGTCATATCTAAAAACTTGATTCTTTGAAGACTCTCTGGTCTGTCTAGGAAGATCAATGAGCTTCTGGGAGACTTCATCTAACTATTGTTGAAGTAGTTTATGTTGAGCCAACACAACATCTGTTAGGCTCAGTTCAAGGATTCCACCTCTTCTTGGTGGGGGTCATCTCTGATGTTGACTTTTTTTTTTATCATTCAGGACCATAGACTCAATGATGTCCATGGCCTCTTGCGGGAGTTTTGTCAACAGTTCTCCACCCGCAGTTGCATTTAAAATCCATTTATGTTGTTTTTGTAACCCATTAATGGTAATAAGAATTTGGATTTGCACATCAACCTGTGGTTGGGACACTTCCTCAACATGGACTTGAATCTATCCCAAGATTCATAGGGACTTTCATTCGCTGGTTGCACAAAAGTAGATATGGCAGTCTTCATATCCATAAACTTCCATTGCGGAAAATGTTTGTTCATGAATTTTCCTCCACTTGATTCAAATTTTTTTGGATATGTGGAGGTAAATCCAGGATTTGCGTACAATAGGAAGAGCTTGAGGAAAACAATCTCTTCTTCTGCCTCAGAGATTCCGGTAGTCCCGACTAGTTCATAGAATTTAGTCACATGATTGTATGGATCTTCATGAACCATATCAACAAAAGGATTTGTGTACATGAGTTGTACCAAACCATACTTTATCTCATGATATTTTTGATTGCCATCAGGCCGCCATATTCTAATCATAATTATTAGGTTGAAACTGACAAAACCCTCAATAGTGGGTTGGTGCTCATTTCATGAACCATCATCATTCTGTTGATTGTTGGTCATGGAAGAATCAACTTCTTGTGGAATAGGTTGATTATGTTTTTACTTTCCTATGCTTTCGTTTTCTTTCTTAAGGTTTTTTCCAACTCGGGATCGATAGAAAGTTCTACCTGTTTGTTCCTGCAATTCATGCATAGAGGGATTTCTGCCTATTATAAAAATGACTATTTTGTTGTAAGCCTAATTCACCCATCTTAGGTTGTTATCTTATTATGTTTACAACTTTAAATAAATTATTTTTGGAAATATAATAGTGGGGTTATGACTTGTGTCGCACCTTATTTTCTTCTTTGAGTCGAGAAAAAATTGCATTTATTTGTACTGCCTCTTCTATTTATCATAGTGGGATGTCGATTCACGACCATTGCGGTCTCTTGAACTATTAATTCTCATTCGATCAATTAATATTATTTCTTTAATTTAAATAATCTCGTTAATCAATTTTGAACCTAGAACTATGCAATCTTGATTTCCTTATCGCACGTATTGATATGTATGATCAAAATAAACTTTTGCTAGACACAATAATAAAAATATTTTTAATCTTTTGATTTATTAAATTTATAACATAAATTAAGGGTATAAGAGTCCACGCAATCAGAAAGGGTACCGCTTTAATACAGGCAAACGAGGTGTTAATACCTTCCCCGATCCAAAATCAACTCGTAAGCTCAAAGCTCTTCTTCAAACACCATAGTTTCTAAATTTGGGCATAAAATAAAGTTTTCCACATTTTCTACAAAGTTTTATCCTATGAGAGTGAGGCCCAAAGCCACTAATCGTGTGGACTTAAATACGTTTAAAAAATTTATCTGCTTTTATTTTTCACTTCAATTAATTGTTTGTACACATACTTATGAACCATCCTTTTTTCAGCTTTGGGGTAAGTATTTTATTTTTGGTAATAAAGATTTGTATGCTTTCCCATACACTAACATTATGGATATTAATTTCATGACACAAAAATATGTCCTATACCATAGTATTAGATATTAGGTTAAGATAGAAGTGGCATATGCTATGTTGGCGTTGCCCTTGTGTCTATATGATATTAGCATGATAGACAATTTTTATATTTCCAGATATTGTGAGTTTTCCACTTGAGCATTTTGTCTATTCTTGTTTCTAGCCCATGTTTGTGAGCACTCAATTTTGTCCGACCTATTCGTATAAAAACTAAAATTCCAAAAAATAAAAAACAACTAAAAACAATAATAAAGATTGAAAAGAATATTTTATTTAGATATCCCAAAACGATATTTATCCTCACTATCAATGGGTTTTTCAATTAAAAAAATCAGTTTTAAAAATAATTTAATAAATATGTTACAAATTAAACCATAAGGGAAGTATTTTTGAATATCTCGAAAAAGCTATTTTCTTTGATAGCCAAGCCTCATTACAACCTAAGGAAGACCTTAGTGATCCTTGAAAAATTTGTGCAATCAAACTAAGTGTTGAGAAGAAAAACAAAATTAAATTTTTGCAACCCAAACAAGTTGAGTTTTGAGTGAAACACTTACCCATTTGGTTCCATTCTTGAACCGTGTGATAATGCATCTCTTTGATTGATAACATTTTGTATAAGTGAGGTGCTAAATGAATTTTTGAAAAGATTTGTTCATTCTTAGTTTGTAGGATTATGAGTCAAAATCACATAATCATAAACACATCCCAAGGAACCTTAAAGAATGATGCATATTTTTTATCTTGTCCAGCATTAATTTTTCCAATGCCAAGTAGTTGTTATTTTACCTTTGTTTGGAGACAAATAAAGTTGTAAGTTAGGGGAGTTAATAAGTGCCTAAATGCACTACTTTTTATACACTTGTTATGGCACCTATTTTGATTTATCATGCTTAAAATCCAACTTACAACACATTTTTTAGATAAAGTTTATTTGTTTAAATAATATAATTTTTTATCACCTCGTGTCCAAGTTCCCTCTAATTTTGTAGGACAAGTGTTGAAAATATTTCTTTTTTAAGATGGCCAAGAAATCAAGTCAAAGCTCAAGCCAAAAGCCCAAAAAGAATTGCTCAAAACACACAAGCTAAGAATGGTATGCTATGTTCTTAGTTTGTAGACAAAAAGATTCCTTAGGCTTGAAGAAAGGTAGCTTATTTCATCATGAAGAAACCTAAGCTAAGTGAGCCAAGCAACTTGCAAAATCAAAACCTTACTTTACTTTGAAGAAATCATGGGAAAAAATGTCAAGCAACCAACCAAAATTAGCCCAAGAATTATTGAAGAAAGGTTGCTACAACTTGAAGAAAGGAGGTTTCCTCCTGTTGAAGAAAGTTTGGCCAACCGCTTAGCACACATGGCTAGGTGCTTATAGCTAGGCCAACTTGGCCTCTGAAGCACGGATTCGTCAAACACCCTCACGTGTTGGTGTCTGACACAGATACGCTTGGATTCGCGAAGGATATATGTCCGTAGAGTATCCAAAAATTAAAAAATAAAATAAAATAAAATATCAAGACACGTATCCGATTCGTTTTTAATAAAATATAGGATATATGGATTCGTTTTCAGTAAAATATAGAATATATACATTCGTTTTCAATAAAATAGGATAAGATAGATTCGTTTGTATTAAAATAGGATAACATAGATTTCTTATGGAGGACAATGATTTTCAATTTCCCTTTTATTTTTTACTTTGGATATTTTGATTTACACTTATAATTTTATCATATTTTATGTGTTTTTATTATTTTATACACGTATCCCTGAACGTATCGTATCTTGTATTTTAGAAAAAATGTGTTTCGACGTATCGGATACGTATCGTATCCGACACACGTATCTGTTTCTGTGCTTCATAGAACTTGGCCAAGACTTCACCATGAAGAAATCCTCTAAGTCACCAAGCAAATTGTTAAGCCTTGACTTGAAGACCAAGTATATGACATCATGCATGACACAAGCCTTGAAAAGCCAAGTAGGAGGTATCAACATGTATGTGGCCTAGCCCACCATAAGCTATCCAACCTAGGTCAGGCCATGGCAGGGTCAGAGCAAACAATGGTAGGGTCAGAGTAGGCCAGGGCAGGGTCAGAGTAGGTCAGGCCACGGCCAGAGCAGGCCTACTTGGCCAAGTTGGGCGCTGGGCGCCCCTATTTGGGTGCTGGGCGCATAGATGCTTGGCTAGCACAGCCAGGTAGGCCAAACTTGGCCAACTTTTGTGTGTTTGGTGCACCAAAAGGTAACAGGTAAGCCCCTCAAGCTGGTATCTTAGCTCAGCATGATCTAGCAGCTTGCAAATAACTTAAACAAGAAACAAAAAGTTCAGCCAAGTCTAAATATCGTAGCCCACCATAGCCCACCATGCCAAATGGCTAGAAAGCATGACTAAGCAAGGCTAGGCATAGGCTAAAGGTGGCAAGCAGCTGGGCAGCAGCTTATGGCACATGGAACAACCCCACCGAAGGGGTTTTCCTCATTTTACACGTTCAATATGAAGAGCAAAGTGCTGGCCACTTTTCCTATAAATAGGAGGCTTTGTTACACCATTAAAAAACCATACACATCACTTTTCATACATTGTAAATACTTTGTAAATTCCTCTTCTTCTTCCCATTTCGGTTCTCTCTCATTTTAGAGTGTTCTTATACTGTTCTTAGGCTTTTAGTTCATAGAAATTCAAAGGGAATGGAGTTGGCAAATGAGGTGCACAAACATGATTTTGTAACCTCATTTAGAATCAAAATTATCTCATCTTTGGATAGATGGCTCATGCTCCTACATATTGATTTGGATTATGGTGTAAGGTTATTTATTCTCTTCATTTGTATCATATTTTGATTTCAATACATTCAAGTTTTTACTTTTTGGTTAAGTTTTGATTCTTTAAGAAGTTCTTAATGTGGTTTTAGCTTGATCACCTAAAACTTGAATAAAGATCCAAAAATGCTTCTTCTTAAAGTGTTTACAAGTGAACTAAAAATTATAACCTACACCTTAGTTCACTTGCCATATCAAGCATCTATTTTAAGGAACTTATGTTCAAGGTTAAATGATGTTAATGGAGCCTGAAGTAGGGTGTGACAACCTACTCCAACGAGTGGCATTTAACTATTGTTTAGTGTATTACATAAGGTTTGAGAATCATCTTATCATTCTAGGACACTAGGTGAAAGATTTAGAAATGGTGTGTGGAATTAACCGAAAGTATAACACATAACTTGTAATGTTTTCAAAATAAATTGATTCAAGACATAATTCCATCTTTCAAATCAATTTTCCCTTCTTGAATTTGTAAATAGTTAGTTCTTTACTTTTTCATGTTTCTTAGTTCATAAAATCACAAAAATAACTTCAATTGTTACTTCGTTACTTTTGATAAAAGATACAAAGTATGAGTATATTTCTATTAGGAAATTCCTTGTGGTTCGACATAACCATATACTAAAAAATTGAATCTTGAAATAGATGCTAATATAAAATAGTAAAGTGTTAACTTATAAATTTTATTTGTTGACAAGAAAAAGAAACCTTGAATCAATGTGCAATTTAACTCATAAATTGTATCTTTGTGAAAAGGAAAAATACATAGTTATAATGAGTGATCTAACTACTAAATTTTATTTTTAGTCATTTACATTTCCGCAACTAACATTTATTTTCTGTCATTTAAATTCTGCAACTAACTATTTATTTCTTTACTTATTTATTATTTATCAACATTCCATAAGGAAATAGTTCGGTTAATAAAGGAAAACGGAAAATAAATATCAGTCATTATCACTTCTATTAATTTGATAAATTCATACCATTAAACTGACATTGAAATTTATTCCAACAAAGTCGAGATGGTATGAAGTTGTTAATAATTCAATAAAGCTAAGTTTTTTATCAAATGGAATATTCTTGAAACCATTATACCGACGTTGGAATTTATTCCGAAAAAGCCAAGATGGCGAGCAAAGAATAGACCTGTCATTAAATAAATCAATCAAGAACTTGCCTCACCAAGCAAGAAAACTCTTTCAACAAATTGGCACCGTTGCCGGGGACAATTTGTTTAGAGTGGAAAACCTCAAATAACTCTTTCAACAAGTGTCACTATTGTCACAAAGCAGGTCACATAAAGAAGAAAGTTTTTAAATGGAAAAGGGAGAACAAAGACAAGATGGGCAAACAGAACGAGAAGAATCATGGTGATGATGATCGTATTACTACTGCCACTTGTGACGATCTTATTATGATTTGGTTAATCTTGTATCATATGAGAGTATGTGGATAATTGATAGTGGTGCTACACTTCATGTTACACCAAGGAAGGGGTTCTTCACATCTTACACTTCTAGTGATTTTGGAGTGTTGAGGATGGGTAATGATGATGTGTCAAAGGTAGTTGCTATTGTGATATTTGTTTGCATACCAACATGGGAGTGGAGTTGTTGCTGAGATGAGTTAAACATTCTCTAGATGTTGTTTCAATTTGATCTCTATGCAAATGCTTGATGATGGTGGTTATGAAAATCATTTTGGTTCTGGAAAATGGAAACTGGCTAGAGGTAACCTGATTGTGGTCAGAGGGGAGAAAATTTCTAAACTATATTGGACAAAAGCTTTGGTTGCTAAAGAAAGTGTGAATGCATTGGATATGGAGGCTTCTTTGTGGCACCACAGACTCGATCATATTACTGAAAAAGGGTTGAATTGTTTAGCCGAAAAGGATGTACTTCTAGGATTGAAGAGTGTAGAGTTGAAGAAATGTTCTTATTGCATGGCTGGTAAGCAGACTAGAGTATCCTTTAAGAAGCATCATCCCTCAAGAAAGTTAGAGTTGCTTGAATTGATGTATTCTGATGTTTGTGGTCCATTGAAGGTAAAGTCATTTGGTGGTGCACTTTACTTTGTTACTTTTATTGATGATTGTTCAAGGAAGGTTTGGGTCTATGCTTTGAAGACAAAGGACCAAGTGCTTGAAAAGTTCAAACAATTCCATGTTTTGGTTTAGAGACATTCTGGCAAGAAGCTGAAATGCATTCGTACTGACAACGGTGGTGAGTATTGTGGACCATTTGATATTTACTGGAAGCAGCAAGGTATTAGACATGAAAAGACTCCTCCTAAGACTCCTCAGCTTAATGGCTTAGCGGAGAGGATGAACGAAACTTTGGTTGAAATAGTTAGGTGCATGCTTTCTGAAGCAAAATTATCTAAGCATTTATGGGGTGAGGCTTTGTACACGGCAGTGCATGTTATTAATCTTAGTCCCCATACCATCATACTAAAGGCACATACAAGGATTTAATGGAGAATTTATGTTTTGGAATTTATTTGTGAATAATTTGAATTCAGTGCATTCAGTACTTAATTAAGTTAATTTGTTTAACTAAACAAACAAGTCCAAGTTTAAAGTTAGAACTGGTCATTTAAATCAATGAAGTTTTAGTTTTATAAGCTGAATAATCAATATTAAGAGTTTTAACTCAGATATGTGGTACTACATCATCCTGCCTTTTTTGTAAAATAATATTAAAGTTTCATACATATTAACTACTCTTGTTATCAAACATGATCAATTGATTGGAAAGAGACCATCGTCAATATAATTAATTGTATAAAAATGAATAATTTTCACTAATAAATATTGAAAAGTAGACAATAATTATTGACACATTTATTCGTATGATGGTCTCATAAATAGGATGAAGTATTATTAGATTTATATTTAAATATTTATCTAATAATACAAATATTTCAATTTCAGTAGTTTTTTATTGTTCGTATACTCATTGTGAATGATAATGGGGTGTGACTTATAAATATAAAATTTTATTTTATTTATTATCAAGTATAAAGTTGTTTGTTAAGAAGCACGTTTTCCAGAAAAATCTGATAAAAATATATATTAAAAATATATCAAAGTTTTAAATTAGATAATGAATCTAACTTGCTTCATAATTTTAAACTATCGAGCTTAAGAAATTAAAATTGAATCCTTCAAATAAATGATATACGAGTGAATAACATTTTCATTTTATATAAGTTAAGTTTAAAACTGTGTTCAATTTGATCCACGACTCATTTATATCTCTCATTAGATCTAAACTCCTGAATATTTGATATTGTGCATCAAAATCATCTTATAAGTTGAACCAAAAACAAATGATATCAAATTATTTTACTCTTCTTAATTTTAAAAAAGTCAAGCTTAAAAATAAAAATTAATTATTTAATAAGTGATAATTTTGAATAATATTTTCATTTCATGAGTTAAGTTGGAACTTGTATTTAGCTTACAAGTCAATTCAATTTATATATAATTAATATTTCATATTGTGTATCCATTTTGTGTATAAATGACATTATTGATTAAACCAATGAAATTTTGTAAAGGACACAATTAAAAATAAACAATCAAAACAAAACCATCTATTTCTCTTTTCAATATCCCTTTCTTTTACCAAATTTCAAGATATTAGAGTTAATACAACTAAATCAATTTTCTAAGTGAGCTAATAAAAAGGTACAACAATAAATACTTATATATATTTATATGATGGAGATATCCCATTATGTAATCATATAATAGAAAAATATTCAATTAATCTAAGTGTTAGTGTAGTTATATAAAATTTAATTCTTACGAATGATGTTCATAACATAGCAAGCGGTATGAAGCGCAGCTGCCCAAAAAAGTATTCGGGCACTTTGCTCTCATTCAACATAGTTCTAGCCAACTCCTCTAAAACTCTATCCTTTCTTTCAGAAACTCCATTTTGTTCAGGAGTTCTAGAAGCGGAGTATTGATGTTCAATGCCATTTTTCACAAAACTTATCAAATTTGTGGTTTTCAAGTTCACCACC
The DNA here is from genome assembly GCF_001865875.1 of Lupinus angustifolius. Classification (NCBI taxonomy): domain Eukaryota; kingdom Viridiplantae; phylum Streptophyta; class Magnoliopsida; order Fabales; family Fabaceae; genus Lupinus; species Lupinus angustifolius. The sequence continues at coordinate 10,049 of NW_017720318.1, read as the reverse complement.
ATGATCGCTTGTTATGGTTATAGTTTTATGGTTCATTTGGCTTTGGACTAACTTGGTAACCTCTTGAAAGATTTAAAAGTATCACTTTTGAGTGCAATAAAAATAGCCAATGTGAATCTTGAATAGTCATCTATAATAACAAGTGCATAGTAACGAAAAAACTCTTTATTTGAAATAGTCTAAACAAGTCCATATGAAGTAACTCTAATGGCCTTGTTGTGGATACCATGCTTTTAGAAGAGAAATAACTTTTTATTTGGTTGCACTTTGGTTAAGAAGCACAAGTTTCTTTCATTTAAAACTTGAGTTTAGGTAGGCCAATTACTAAGTCCTTTGTATCTAGCTTGTTCAAATGATTCAAATGGATATGAGTAGCCCACCTATGACAAATCCAAATATTATCCTCTTTTGAAATTAGGCATTTTGAAAATAAGGAGGTGATATCAACTAAATCAACCACATATATGTCATTTATCTGATCGTCTATGTCACTTTTAATTATGCAGCACTTAGAGTCAAGATTACCTTATTACCTTTGCCACATTATTGGCTAATGTTTAAAAGATTATGCTTCTAGCCTTCCACATAGAGCATATTTTCAATGAGTGTTCATGAAGCATTTCCAATCTTTCCAACTCCAAGTATATTGCATTGATTATTATCTCCATATGTGACATGACCTTTCTCTTTAGGTGAAAGTTCAATAAACTTGGTCTTATCACCTGTCATGTGCCTAGAAAAACCATTTTCCAAGTACCATTGATGTCCATATATCATTAGGCACACCTACAAAACAACATTTACTTGCTTGTTTTAGGTACCCAAATAGTCTTGGGTCCTTTAGTGTTAGTTTTCTTAGGATCTTGTCCCTTTTAAATCCAAATATATTGTCCTTTGGGAACACCATGTAATCTAAATTTGACAAGTATTTATTGTATGACTATACAAACCACAATAGAAACAAGTAGGTGATTTACGATATGAAAATTTTGAAAATCAACATGTTTCTTGTATGATCTCTTTTTAGCATGTATGTATCCTAACCCAGATCTATTACCAAGATTCCTTTGAGATGTAAGTAAGTTGTCTAGCTTATGACTACCTTTAGAGAAATTAGTAATGATTTCTTTTAAACATGCATTCTCTTTCCCCAAAGGTGAACATTTTTCACAAGAGGGCGTCATAGTAATTTTTGAAGCATAATCACATGTAGAATAGATAAGGTCTAATGTTTCATTTTGGAGCTAAAGTTGATCAATAAATTTCCACATTTCTAAAATTTTATTTTCATGCACCGAAATTACTCTTTCTCTATCGGCATAGATTTTAGCTAACTTTTTAAGCTCTTCATAGAATTCTACATAAGCACCATATAAACATCATACATAGGGGAATCATCATAGCCATAATCAGAATCGAAAATACTAACATCACTTGAGTTGCCTTGCTTGCTTGTTTTCAAGAATCGTGATTTTAAGTCATAAGGCATAGTTTGGCTAATTCTTTATCGTTTGAGGTGCTTGAAGTGGCTTCATTGTCCGAGGTTCTTGAAGTGGCTTCATTGTTCGAGGTGCATGAAGTTCATCAATAAATTTCTGTATTTCAACAATTTTCTTTTCATGCACCAAACTTAACATTTTCCTACCCGCATTAATTTTTGCCAACTTTTTAAGTTCTTCATAAAATTCTACATAAACACCATATAAAATGTCGTGTGTGGGGATATCATCGAAATCACAATCAGAATCGAAAATACTAACATCACTCGAGTTGCCTTGCTTGTTTTCAAGAATCGCGATTTTAAGTCATAAGCCATAGTTTGGCTGATTCTTTATCGTTCGAGGTGTTTGAAGTGGCTTCATTGTCCGAGGTGCTTGAAGTGGCTTCATTGTTCGAGGTGCATGAAGTTCATCAATAAATTTCTGTATTTCAACAATTTTCTTTTCATGCACCAAACTTAACATTTTCCCAACCGCATTAATTTTTGCCAACTTTTTAAGTTCTTCATGAAATTCTACATAAACACCATATAAAATGTCGTGTGTGGGGATATCATCGGAATCACAATCAGAATCAGAGTTACGTATCTCACTAGAATTGCCTCGCCCACTCTTTTTGCAAGAATCATGATTTTGCATCATTAGACATAGTTTGGTCGATTCTTCATCGTCTAAGGTGCTTGAATTACATTATTATTCGGATACATCCCATACTATGTAGGATTTCTTAGTCTTGATGTCCCTTGAATCTTTCTTCTCATTCTCAACCTTCTTGAGAAAGATAGGACATGAGAACTTCATGTGTCCTACCTTCGCACATTCATGGCAAGTGATCTTTTCCTTTGAGTTTTTTCCCTTCTTGGTTGAGTCTCTTAAACCTCTTCATTGAAACTTTCTTAACAATTTTTTCTTCTTTACGAACTTGATAAATTTATTTACAAGGAGTCATATTTTCATCATCGATATTGGAAGAATCAAAATTTTCAACATATGATTTCTCCTCTTGAATTTATTCCATTTGAAGTTGTCGCCTTGAGGATGTTAGGTATCAGTGGACTGAACACACCTAGAAGGGGGGTTGAATAGGTGTCACGTTTACTAGTTACCGCTTTTTGCACCGAAGTCCTATTCTGGAAAAAAGCCCCAGTTAATCGATTAACTCACAGAAAACAGCAAGTTGTGGAATTCCTTATTGCACAGCCACTCACTGATAATCAGATACAGATAAAGCATATATACTTGAACATAATTAAACTGAATATAGCAAATTTACAGTATCCAAATTATAAGCTAAAAATAGGCAATATTACAACTTGAAATGTAAAGAGATTAAGGATAGAAAAAGCCTACAACAAGGAATATTATCCTGGTTCGTTTGTGGGTCCACTTGAAAACTACATCCAAGCCTCCCCTTCTTATCTCGGGAGATTTTCTTCACTAATACTGAAACGAATGTATTGTTACATGCACACTTCCAATACAAAAACATAGACGCTCACTTCTTGAATCCAAGAACCCACTTTCTTGGTTTGACTCAACTAATCGCCTAAGAAGACCTTTCTTATGATCTAGCCCCAACCAAGAAAATATTATAAACTCAAGACCTCTAAGTCTTGATGAAGACTCGTTGAATCTCTTAGGTGGTAAGACACCGAGAGACGACTTCCCTTATTACAACACTAAAATTGTACAAAAATAGAGTATTATTAAGCACAATGTAGCTCAAAATATTGCAATTGAAACTCAGCTAAAAACCCTATACAAAATTCACAAGTTAGCATGAATATGTATGAGTTTATTAATGTGCAAAAACAGAGAATTTCTATCCTAGAATTCTTCTAAAGAAATGCAAGAATCATGCAAGAAATGATAACAAAGGTTAACACATTATTCACATGCAATTGGATGACAATTAAACCCTAAATATGATACTATCTCTCACTATCTCACAATGCATTTCACTCTTCCTATATGACAGAATTGAGCATGGTAAATATGCAACTAGAAATTCTAAAAATGAATGATATGATGTTTGTGCATGACCTAAAAACACAATTTATATAGAAAACATTTCTAAGACCCAGTTAATCGATTAAGTGCCCTTTTAATCGATTAACGGGCTATTGAGAATAATTGTTTTCATGTTTTCAGTTATTTGTTAAAGCCGAATTCACGTTAATCGATTAACTGACATATTTTTCAGCTAAATGATTAAATGGTAAACTACCTATATGTTAGGCTTATCAACTATACATGTCTTACCAATATATTATGCCTAAGATGCACAAGTAACATTATGATTAATGCATGAAAATATAATAATCTAGATGACATGTCTCGTGTAAATGAATTGATTATTTTTAAGGCTTGTGAGAATTGCATCTAGGTTTACCTAACCTAGTCTCAATATCTAAGGCACACATCTAAGACTCTAAAAATGACTCTTGTAAGGAACCTAGTCTAGACATGAAACCCTTGAGTCCATGGCATGTTGATTTGTTGAGTCATCTTCAAGCTTTCACTAAATCCTTGTCTTCATCAAAACATAGGAAATCAAATAGTGCAATACTTTGACACTTTGCACTCTCAGAGGGAACATCCTTTCTTTTTCTTGTCCAGGTGTTCATGAAATGTTAATCATCCAAGTTCCATCTCATGTTCTTGTAGCTTTCCAAAAAAGGTTGCAAGTGATAATTGATCAAAATCTTTGGATTCCACAATAGTCGTCACCTTTGGTTTCCAAGCCTTATCAAGACATCTCAAAACCTTGTTAGTCAACTCACATTAGCAAAGACTTTATCTAAATAAACAACATGATTAACAATATGAGTAAATCGTTTTTACATGTCATTTATTGATTCATTAGGAAACATATGAATCAATTCATATTCATGAGTCAATGCATACAATCTAGCACACTTAACTTCACTAGTGTCTTCATGAGCTACTTATTCAGTATCCCACATTTCTTTCGCACGTTTACATTATGAAACTCATCACAAGAGAGTGCTAAAGTGATGATTTTTTTTGCTTTCAAATTGTGTTGCACTTTTCTCTTTTCATCATATGTTCATAAACTCTTACGTTTTTCTTTAGTTTCATCTTCCACTAAGTGTAGTGGAATATGAGGTCCATTTTTGCACGACCTCCCATATAACCATGTCTATGGCCTCTAAGAAAACCTTTATTCCAACTTTCCAGTAGGCATAACCCTCTCCACTAAGCATAGACGGGCGGTTGATAGAGGATCATTTACCACTAAATGGATTCGTAGAGCCCATTGTATATATCTCCCTAGGATCTCATGAATATAGGGATTAAGCTAGCACTTATCTGACCTAGCTCTAATGCTATGTGTTTGTTAACAAGGGCTCTAACTGCACCTAGATGAGGGTGAATAGGTGGCTTGAGTAAAAAATAAAAACAATTCAGATACAAAAGATAATCTCAAACACTACTACTTTTAATCAATTAAATGGTTGTTTAATAAATTAACAAAATCCTTAAATTAATTGATTAATAAAAGGCTTAATCGATTAACCTTGGTGATTTTCTTGAAAATCTTTTATTCTTGATGCAGCAAGAAAACAATGATTAATAGGATCTAATAGGCACTTAAACAATTCAATGCAAGTGATTAATCATGAAAATTCACTTATGCAATAATCTTGATAGGAATGTAATCAAATATGTTGCAAGACAATAATTTCATGAAAGTAAAAGTGTAGGGAAACAAAGAAAGTGACACAACCGATATATCATGGTTTGATTGCCAACCATTGCAATCTACATATAGTCCTCCCCTTCTGATCTTGGGATATATTTTTTACTAAGAACAAATCAAATGTTTATACAAACACTTATTCCACCAAGAATTCCCTTGGATCTAGCTTCAAATGGATTCCATACCACTTCTAACCAAGTATACCCAAAGAGACCTCTTATTGGACCTAACCTCAACCTAGGATTTCTCCTTAAATATCTATCTTTTGCCAAGGTGATGCCTCACACCCAAAGAGACAAATTTACAACTCGATCCGTAAAATATGTACAAAGTTCTTTGGACCTTCATGTGCTAATCATACACTAAATTCATAACCAATAACACTTTGATAAATCTCACAATCTCATAGATGAAAATGAATGATTACGAGACACACAGAAAAACCTTTGAAAATTATGAATGCTTGAAAATGAAAACTCCTTCAAATATTCCTAAAACTCTCTCTCTTTCACTTAAAAGTTTCTAGCATACTATTTAGAAAAACTCTCTTGAAAATTTATGTATTCGTGTGTATCAATCTTACATCAAGTTCATGTATCAAGTATTATTTTTTTCCCATCACAAAGGGTAGGTAAAATACCAATCATTTTCAAACTATTTTCTGTTGAGTTAATCGATTATGTAACTACTTAATCGATTAACATTTCTTTAAAATGTTCAAGACTCTAAAACTGAAACTGATTTAATCGATTAACCACGTCCTTAATCAGTTAACGGATTTTCCATTTTCAGAGACTTAATCGATTAACTAATGTCTTAATTGATTAACGGTTTTCTATTGTCCATTGTCTTTATTAATCTTTAAGATTTTTCTTCATCAAAATTATATCATTGCACACTTGTATTCACATACATGGATATTGATGACAGTAGTGGCGAGCCAAAATTTTAGAATTGTTGTCTAGGATTTCTTACTTTGTTGTTTCCTTTTGATTTTTAAGTCTTATATTTGCTTTTTGGGATGTTATAGTTGTACTTTGTAAACTGTTGAAAGATCTTGGTTAATTTAGAGATGTTGTGATTTGGTTTCAAGTTTCAACAAACATATTCATAAAGAGTCTTGTACTATATTAACTCTGAAATCTCTTTCAAGATTCAATTGTAGTATAGTATAGTGATTTTTAGATCCAGTGGGAATTGATTAAGAAAGTTTCAACATACTTTAGTTTTAGATCATAAACAAGAATAGAATATATGTTGGTTTCGGTTTGTTTACATAAAAATGGTTTTGTGCATGAAAAGTAAAGAAACTACATATTACAATTCAAGAGAGGAATAATTGTTTGGAAACATGAATATAAACTTTCTTAACTTTTTAATATAAACATGATTAGCTTTATGCAAGTTATTTTAGTGTGATTCAATCCATCATACATCATTTCTTAACCACTCATCTCGGGTATGGGGAAGGCTAGATTATTTTCAAACCATATTTAATATACTACCCTTTATTGGTTTGCACTCGTCAAAATGAGTCTGTCACATTTCATTTAAGCTTCCCCAATGCTTGATAGCCTTGAAAACAAGTTGCTTCTTTCATATTCTTTAATATGGTAGATGTTCTATTCCAACATCTTGGCCTTAGAACATTTGTTGAGTCATCCAACAAAAGACTTTGGATCTTTAAAAATATATTTTAGGTGATCAATCTAAAATAAGCATTAAGAGTAGATGGAATGAAACAATAGATTAAAACACATAACTTACATGCAGAAATCATAATCAATATATTAAGTAAGAAATGTTACACGTTGGTCCAAACCCATGAGTGATTAGCCTTCCATCAATGATGCTTTAGACTACAAGTGTTGATCCAAGAACAAGATCGAAAATCATACTTTCCTAACTCATATTCCATCCTATTTCCTAAACAGAACTTAAGTTACCTATGATACTTTGAATGAAGAATGGACTGAGTTACAAGTGAAGAAAGAAATGTATGATATTTAGAGTGAATGGGATGAATGGCTTAGCGCCTACCATCCAACCAAGTTGTAGTGCTTAGCTAGTTTGGTCAAGCAGCTAGCCAGCTATGGACCAACTTAGCCTACTCATGCTCTTTTCCATGTTAGGCTCAGCCTATTGTGGGCTAAGCTAAGTAGCTTACACGCCAAGCCTAAGCGTCTAGCCTTGCATGCATGATGACACCACCTCCTTGACTTGTCTTGCTTGAGTCAGGGGTGATGTCATGTCTGGCTTCCCTTCCTAGGGTCGTAAGTTAACCTTAGATGGAGTGTGAACATACATAGCATAGATTAATTCAAGAGAGGGTAAGTTTTTCTTCAAGATCAAGCAACTTTGTGATCACATGCCCGCTTGGTTCTAGCTTGGCCACGCCTAGCGGATTTGTGTATGTTTATTCATACTTTGGCTCTTTGTGCTTGTTGGCTTGTGATTTGGTTTTGTCTCATTCTTTCAATGATTGTATTCACTTTGATCCCTGAAAATCAAGTGGCCTTGACAAAAGGTGTGATTAGATACAAAACATATTTTATTCAAAAAGTGAGTTATAAGTTGGTTTTTAAGCATGTTTAAACAAGATAAGTGTCATAAAAAATGCTATCAAATATGTACAATTTGGAACTTATCACGAGCGTATGTTTGTATGAACCTATTTGATGATTAATGTTAAATATGCTATTACTTTTATTGATGGCATCTTCTTATAGTATATCTATTGTATGGTCCATATAATCTGATCTTACCTTGGCTTTATATAAGTCATTTTATCTTGTATTATTTCTATGTATATACTGTTGTGCTTGTGCCTATAGAAACCTAGCTTTTCCTTTTTTCATGAAGTCAAAAGAGGAAGAAAAGTTGGAGTTTTATATTTTCTATATTACATTTTTTAGGCACCTATTCAAAAACAAAGGGGGAACCTACATGATAGGGGGAGCCTACAAGATAGGGGAGTATACCATATTACAAGACTATATAAACTCATGCATGTTGAATAAGAAATTTCAAAAATATTAAGATCTTGATTTTTATCATTAAAAAGGGGAAGGTTGTGAAGAAAATCTTACTCCTAACCTTGGCACAGTTTTGATGAAGACACAAGTATCAACAGAAATAAGAAAAAGAGATGACCTTGAAGACTTAGAAGACAAGCTTTCAAGATCAAGATATTGTATAATCTTCTAAGATAAGTAATTCTTTCCTAAAGTCTCTTAATTATGTTTAATCATAATGCTCAATTGAAAAACCATTTTGAACCATATTTAATCTTAGAGATAAATGAACTAAATTTTCAAAAATCTAACTAATAGGTTACTTAACCAGAGTAATAGGTTATACGACCTGACTAACAGGTTATTGAGACTAAGTAACAAGTTACCCAAATTGAGTGATGGGTTAGCTTGCACTTTTAACACAGAGTAATTGATTACTCAATAGGAGCAACCGATTACTCATTTGGAAAAAATGTTTGGTAATCAGTTACCAAGTAGAGTAATCAAATACTGAGAGTTGTTATACTAGATTTTCAAATCCAAAATGCACAGATTTCATCCAAAACGAATGGGTTTCATTCCAATTAACTTCTACCTTCACTAAGGAGTATGATGGTTGGTTGGAAGCCTATTTAAAGGCACTAAGACTTCCCAATTCATACACTACTTTCACAACAACTTTCATATCATCCTTTTATACAATTTACAGACTTTGTGCATGCAACTATGTGATTAAACTTTCATAATTTTTTGCAATTGCTATCAAGTATTTTTCGAAGCTTTCATATACTAAAAGACTTGAGAATTGTGTGTTATTCATATGAAAGACCATAAGGATTGCAAGTTTAGAATTATCATATCATATAAGTAATCTTGTCCCGGTTATATTCTTCATTCTTTGTAAGTTGTTGTAAACTTTTCACCATATGGTGTGGTGGAAAAGGGAAGAGTCAAACTTAGAGGAGGTGTTCTTCTAAGTGGTGAGATTGTGTTGAGCGTGTATTATGCTCATAATCTCGGGGTGAGATTTGTAATTATAACTCATCAAATCAGTAAAATCTCTTGTGTGGCAAGAGGACTAGATGTAGTCTTCAAGTGGACAAGAAAGTGAACCAATTTAAAAACTAGTGTATCTCTATCTCTTCTCTACTATTTACTTATCTCTTCTCTACTATTTACTTTTACATTTTCTATACTTTAATTTTCTACCACATTTTTCTGCTGCACTATACTCTAATCCTTTTAAAGTTGCGAAAAATTATTAATTGTGCAGAAAACTATATCACCCCCTAGTTTTCCATCTTATTATACTTGTATTGTGCATTCAATTTTATAAGGTTTTCAGAAAATATTTTCTCCACTTTCTAAGTTTGGGAAAAACTAAGAGAAAAGTGTGTTATTAAATTTAATTGTTCTTATACATGATCCATACATCAACTAGATTGGGTATAGTGATCCTTAGCCTTCATAAAAGTCTTATTCTACTTCTTAAAATTAAGATCACCGTAGTATTTTGGTGAGTGTTTATGTAAATAAGAAAATGATATGATTTCTTTAAGGGATTTGAGTATTCCGAAAGGATAGTATTTATATGTGACTTGTAATAGACACTCAAATTAATATAGGAAATCCCTTGAATCAAATAAAGTGGACTATACGTAGCCTTCGATTGAAGAAGGTGAACGAGTGTATATCGCAGTGTGATTCACTTGAACTCTTACTCTTTAAATTTGTACAACATTTGCTCTTCATAATCATGCTTTTGTAACATACCAAATTTCAGCTCTCTACTTATTTATATATATATATATA